>NC_135238.1:102049069-102269069 GCF_051348905.1 Ranitomeya variabilis | reverse complement strand
TAGACACTCCTTTTGATGATGTTCCAGAGGTTCTCAATGGGGTTGAGGTCAGGGGAAGATGGTGGCCACACCATCAGTTTGTCCTCTTTTATGCCCATAGCAGCCAGAGATGCAGATGTGTTTTTTGCAGCATGAGACGGTGCATTATCATGCATGAAAATGATCTTGCTGCGGAAAGCACGGTTCTGCCTCTTGAACCATGGCAGGAAGTGTTGTTTTAGAAACTCCACATAGATTATGGAGTTCATCTTTACTCCTTCAGGGATCATAAAGGGGCCGACATTCTCTCTCCCCATGATTCCAGCCCAAAACATTACTCCACCTCCTCCTTGTTGGTGCCTTAGCCATGTTTTCATGGGGTGTCCATCCTCCACTCCATCCATCTGGACCATCGAGCGTTGCACGGCACTCATCGGTGAACAAAACAGTTTGGAAGTCAGTCTTCATGTATTGTTTGGCCCACTGGAGCTATTTCTGCTGTGTGTATATATATATATATATATATATATATATATATATATATATATATATATATATATATATATATATATATATATATATATATATATATATATATATATATTTGTCTAAGGGGTGCTTCTGTCTGTTTGTCTGTAACGGAAATCCCGGGTCGCAAACAGCAACGGTCACAGTTCGGCCACTAATTTGCCCCTCCCTACTTCCGACCAGTCAGTGCCCCCTCCATACTCCCCTTCAGTCAGCGCTCACACAGGGTTAATGGCAGCGTTAACAGACTGTGTTACACCAAGTTATGCTGCGCACAGAGTACTATATACAGCACAGCCCACAGTAATTTATATAGCACAGCCCACAGAGTACTATATACAGCACAGCCCACGGAGTACTATATACAGCACAGCCCACGGAGTACTATATACAGCACAGCCCACAGAGAACTATATGCAGCACAGCCCAAAGAGTACTATATACAGCACAGCCCACATAGTACTATATACAGCACAGCCCACACAGTAGTATACAGCAAAGAGCACAGCCCGCATCTCTTCTCTCTCCCCCCCCTGCCGAGAATGGCCCCACAGTCCAGTTGAAAATAGAAAAAAAACTTGTCACCTCTCCTTGTGCCCCGTGTTGCTTCCTGCTCCTGTCTCCCCGGTCATGTGTGGGTCACACAGTGTATTCACCAGCCTTTCCTATCCAACGCTGGCCAGTACACACCTACACTGTATCTTGGCAACCTGAGATGCACCATTCGCCGGCCACGCATGCACACATCAACACTATCTTGGCAACTTGAGACGCACCATTTGGCGGCCGCGCATGCACGGTCGCGTTCTCAATAGCTCTTCTGGTCCGGTTAACACGAGCGCTCACTTAAGTCCCAGCAGCGCTGGCTGCAGCACATTCACCTAGCAGGGTGCGGGAGCACCGCTCTTCCAACACATGTGTCAGGTAACTACCATCTTATCTGGACCCTCATTTCCACTACTATCGCTGTGGGATCCAACTAAATGATGCCACTACATTGATGTTTCTGCATATATATTTATAGAACCCACACCAGCGACCACGACCACACACAGCACAAGCTAAAAAACAATTACGCTACAGCATAAGGTATACTGCATGTCTTATAGTATCTACTGCAGGATATTCACTTTATTATTCTTATACTCACTATCACTATTTTTCACAGTCTGCTCTACAATCTCCAAGTGATTTTCTTCACCTTCCACTCTCTTTGAGCCAAGGTAAAATTGCTTTATGCCATTTTAATTGTAGCTCTTAATTTATAGATTTTTTTTTGCTTATTTTCATTACATCTGGACTACAATTGGTGCTTGCTGTACTCAATGCATTTTTCATTTGGTTGTAAATATTTTTCTTTATTGGGGCCATTTTTATCCACTTTCTTTTTTTAGGTTATGTTTATATTTCACACTTGATCGGGTACATTGTATAAATTGTACATTTATATTTATTTTCTTTGCTTCATTTTAGTGATTGTATGATTAAGGCTCTGGCAGAGCTGAAACGTCATTTACTTCTGGTCGCTTTCAACGTATGGAATTCTATGTTTGTGCCCATAAATACATTTTCACTAATTTGCATTGTATACACAGAGTGTGCAGTGTATTCTATTCCCTCTTGACTATTTAGGACTTCTCAGTCCATTACACCTGCACCTCGCTCCCGTAGAATACTGAGTGCGCGCCAATCTCTCTCTACATTATACACTGTGTGGGCTGTGTTATATACTATGTGGGCTGTGCTATATATTATGTGGTTGGGCAATATACTATGTGGCTGTGTTATATACTGTGTGGACTGTGTTATATGCTGTGTGGACTGTGTTATATACTGCATTGGCTGTGCTATATACTATGTGGCTGTGTTATGTACTATGTGTGCTGCGCTCAGGGGCGGATTATAAGAGGGTCAATATGGGCGGTAGCCCAGGGCCCAGTGGTGTGGGGGGGGCCCTGGGCTACCGCACAGATTGACCGCCCGAGTACTGTGAATGCCCGCCGCCACCGGCATTTATGTGCCCCCGGACCCGGTGGGCAGAGAGAGGGGGCCGGCATCGGGCCCCTTCTCATCTGCTCACCAGGCCCCTTCCGGCGCTGCGGCGGTTAACAACAGCCGCCAGCCAATTGGAGGCTGGCAGCTGAAGTCGGCCGCAGCGCACACGTCGCCGGCGTCTGACGTCATTGTCAGTCGCCGGCGAGTGTGCGCTGCTGGAGGGATCTGATCGCCGCTGGAGCGCTGGTCAGGTGAGGAGAACTCTTTTTTTTCTTTTGCGAACGGCAATGCTGAAGACACTGGGAGCAATGCTGGAGGCACTGGGGGCAATGCTGGAGGCACTGGGGCAATGCTGGAGATACTGGGGCAGATTGCTGGACACTGGGGGCAATGCTGGAGACACGGGCAGATTGCTGGAGACACTGGGGGCAATGCTGGAGACACTGGGGCAGATTGCTGGACACTGGGGGTAATGCTGGAGACACTGGGGCAGATTGCTGGACACTGGGGGTAATGCTGGAGACACTGGGGCAGATTGCTGGAGACACTGGGGGCAATGCTGGAGACACTGGGGCAGATTGCTGGAGACACTGGGGGCAATGCTGGAGACACTGGGGCAGATTGCTGGAGACACTGGGGGCAATGCTGGAGACACTGGGGCAGATTGCTGGACACACTGGGGGTAATATGCTGGACACACTGGGGGTAATATGCTGGACACACTGGGGCAGATTGCTGGACACACTGGGCGCATGACTGGAGGCATGGACAGAATGTAGACACACGGCAGATTGCTGGAGACACAGGGGGCAATGCTGGAGACACTGGGGGCAATGCTGGAGACACTGGGACAGATTGCTGGAGACACTGGGGGTAATTCTGGAGACACTGGAGCAGATTGCTGGAGACACTGGGGGCAATGCTGGAGACACTGGGGCAGATTGCTGGAGACACTGGGGGCAATGCTGGAGACACTGGGGCAGATTGCTGAACACTGGGGGCAATGCTGGGGACACTGGGGCAGATTGCTGGAGACACTGGGGCAGATTGCTGGACACTGGGGGCAATGCTGGAGACACTGGGGCAGATTGCTGGAGACACTGGGGGCAATGCTGGAGACACTGGGGGCAATGCTGGAGACACTGGGGCAGATTGCTGGAGACACTGGGGGCAATGCTGGAGACACTGGGGCAGATTGCTGAACACTGGGGGCAATGCTGGGGACACTGGGGCAGATTGCTGGAGACACTGGGGCAGATTGCTGGACACTGGGGGCAATGCTGGAGACACTGGGGCAGATTGCTGGAGACACTGGGGGCAATGCTGGAGACACTGGGGGCAATGCTGGAGACACTGGGGCAGATTGCTGGAGACACTGGGGGCAATGCTGGAGACACTGGGGGCAATGCTGGAGACACTGGGGCAGATTGCTGGACACTGGGGGCAATGCTGGAGACACTGGGGCAGATTGCTGGACACTGGGGGCAATGCTGGAGACACTGGGGGCAGATTGCTGGAGACACTGGGGCAGATTGCTGGAGACACTGGGGCAGATTGCTGGAGACACTGGGGGCAATCCTGGAGACACTGGGGGCAATACTGGAGACACTAGGGCAGATTGCTGGAGACACTGGGACAGATTGCTGGAGACACTGGGGCAGATTTCTGGAGACACTGGGGCAGATTGCTGGAGACACTGGGGCAGATTGCTGGAGACACGGGCAGATTGCTGGAGACACTGGGGGCAATGCTGGAAACACTGGGGGTAATGCTGGACACACTGGGGTTAATATGCTGGACACACTGGGGGTAATATGCTGGACACACTGGGGCAGATTGCTGGACACACTGGGCGCATGACTGGAGGCATGGGCAGAATGTAGACATGCGGCATGATTGGAGACACGGGGCACAATGAAAGACATGGGGCAGGATTGGATCATGGGGCAGGAGAATACGATGGAGACAGATGGGGCAGGATGGGGAGATCATATGGTGTAGAATGGATACTCATGAGGGCAGGATGGGAGAACATATGGCTGGAGCCAGGAATGAGACACACGGGGCCAGGGTGGGGAATATTATTACCATAGGGGCTAATTAAGGGATATTATTACTGCAGTGATGTATTTATTTTATTTTTTGAGTATACGGTTTTAAATGGGGGGGGTTGCAGTCCTGTTACTGTGCAGAGTGACACTATGTCACCTTTTTTTCTCCATGTGGTGTAATGTAGAAGTTGTGAAAAATTAAGTAATGTGTTCTGCGAGCAGAGCTCTAGATAACTATGTTATTTCCTGCAGAAATGAGTCATGGCTGGAAGAAATGATGGCGGTCTGTGCTGGATGAAAGATGGAGGACTTCACCCAGAGACGTCACTGGTGGGTCAGTGTTACCTATACACTGACACTATACACTGTATACTATATACAGAGGTCCTGTGTACAATGTCACCAGTGATCACTGTATTACCTGTACACAGACACTGCATACTAAGTACAGATCTCCTGTGAATACTGGCACTTGTGATAGTATTGTGTTTTTTTTTTTTTTGTTTTTTTTTTAATTACTAATCAGTATTGTAGTATTCAGTCACTATGTGATGGTAATATGTGGACTGGAAATGGTGTTGTGGTATTTGTCCCTTGAATGTGCTATTTGGTTACGAAGTGGTGGTATTATGTGGTCCTGACACGGTGCGGTGGTATATGTCCCTTGTATGTGATATTATTTGATCACTATGGTTGTAATTTGTGGTCTGGTCATGGTGCGGTGGTATTTGTTCCTTGTATGTGATATTATTGGTCAAAATATACCTAAATTGTATTGCAGATTTCAACAAATATATAATAGATTGCAGTAGAGTAGGGCCCGGCCATTTTTCCGGAATAATCTGGTTCGGGTATCACATGACCCCCGTCACATGACCCCCGTCACATGACCCCCTGTCACATGACCCCCTGTCACATGACCGGGGGGGGGGGGGGGGCACAGTGTCTGAACAGCCCGGGGCCCTGGCTACCCTTAATCCACCCCTGGCTGCGCTATATACTACATGCATATTCTAGAATACCCGATGCATTAAAACCGCGCCACCAACTAATTAACAAATATATAAATACATAAAAAAATAAATGGAACACTTAAACAACAGAATATAGCTCCAAGTAAATCAAACTTCTGTGAAATCAAACTGTCCTCTTAGGAAGCAACACTGATTGACAATCAATTTCACATGCTGTTGTGCAAATGGAATAGACAACATATGGAAATTATTGGCAATTATCAAGACACCCTCAATAATGGAGTGGTTCTACAGGTGGGGACCACAGACAATATATCAGTACCAATGCTTTCTGACTGTTTTAATCACTTTTGAATGTTGGTTGTGCTTTCACACTCGTGGTAGCATGACACAGACTCTACACCCCACACAAGTAGCTCAGGTATGCAGCTCATCCAGGATGGCACATCAATGCGAGCTGTGGCAAGGAGGTTTGCTGTGTCTGTCAGCATAGTGTCCAGAGGCTGGAGCCGCTACCAGGAGACAGGCCATTAATAATAATAATAATAATAATAATAATAATAATAATAATCTTTATTTATATAGCGCCAACATATTCCGCAGCACTTTACAGTTTAACAGTTTCAAACACAAGAGTCATAGGTAACAACGTTAACAATACAATAATAAAGCAAAATAAAACGACCCTGCTCGTGAGAGCTTACAATCTACAATGAGGTGGGGGAGATACAAAGTACAGGTGTGTATTTACAATGATGTATTTACAATGATGGTCCAGCCATCTTCAGGGGGTGGGGGGTAGATGGAGATAGTGAATGGGCTACAAACACACAAACATAAAATGACTTTGATTAGTTAACGTGGTAGGACGCTCTGAACAAGTGTGTTTTGAGTGAGCACCTAAAACTATTCAAGTTGTGGATGGTCCTAATATCTTGGGGTACAGCATTCCAGAGGATTGGCGCAGCACGGGAGAAGTCTTGGAGTCGGGAGTGGGAGGTACGGATTAGTGCAGAGGTTAGTCGAAAGTCATTTGCAGAACGCAGCGGTCGGCTAGGCCGATAGACAGAAATGAGGGAGGACATGTAAGGGGGTGTCACACTGTGGAGAGCTTTGTGGGTGAGAACAAGTGATTTCAATTGTATCCTGTAATGAATGGACAGCCAGTTTAACGACAGGCGAAGAGCAGATGCATCTGAGTAACGATTAGCCAGATGGACAATCCTGGTTGCCGTATTAAGGATAGACTGGAGAGGGGAAAGTCGAGTAAGGGGGAGGCCAATTAATAGAGCATTGCAGTACTCCAAGCAGGAGTGGATTAGGGCGACAGTGAGGGTTTTTGTTGTCTCCATGGTGAGAAAAGGGTGGATTCTAGAGATATTCTTTAGGTGTAAGTGGCACGAGCGGGCAAGAGATTGTATGTGGGAGGTGAAGGAGAGATCAGAGTCAAATATAACACCCAGACAGCGTGCCTGCTGCCGTGGTGTTATTATGGTGCCACCCACGGAGAGGGAAATGTCAGTTTTAGGGAGGTTAGTAGCAGAAGGGAGCAGAAGTTCAGTTTTGGAGAGGTTGAGTTTCAGATAGAGAGCAGACATGATGTTGGAGACCGAGGACAGAGTCAGTGGCGTTCGGTAGTACAGCGGGGAAAAGGTCAGGGAATGACGTGTACAGTTGTGTGTCATCAGCATAAAGATGGCACTGAAAGCCAAATCTGCTGATGGTCTGTCCAATTGGGGCTGTGTAGAGGGAGAAGAGAAAGGGGCCAAGGCCTGAGCCCTGAGGTACCCCAACAGTGAGAGGAAGAGGAGATGAAGTGGCGCCAGAGAACAGAACACTGAAGGAGCGGTCAGAAAGGTAGGTGGAGAACCAGGAGAGAGCAGTGTCCATAATGCCTAGAAACTGGAGCCTAGAGAGTAGGAGAGGGTGGTCAACAGTGTCGAAAGCTGCAGAAAGGTCAAGGAGAATGAGCATAGAGTGGTCACCGTCACATTTTGCTGTCAGAAGGTCATCGGTCACCTTGATGAGTGCAGTGGGTTGAAACTGGACTGTGAAGGGTCTAGGAGGGAATGAGTGGAGAGGTAACGGGTAAGGCGGGAGTAGATCAGGCGCTCCAAGAGTTTTGAGATGAAGGGGAGATTGGAGATATTGGAGCCATTAAACCAGGAGATGTGGAGGGGGCTGTAGGAGGGCAACAACCAAGCAGCATGATTGTGAAAGGAGGAACAGGAGGAGCACTGCCAGAGCCCTGCAAAAGGACCTACTAGACTAGCGGTGGATGCCCCCTCTTGAAGCACATCTGATCAAGGAACAATTACTCCTTGTTATTCCCAGCTTATGGATGCTGAATAACGGATTTCACTAAGGCTAAATACATACCGAACAACAGAGGTATATCTGTCTACCGCACACTAGAGTTCTGTAACTAATGAAGGTATCACTAGACCGAAATGTCTTCGTGTATACTACAATAAATTTTTTCCGGCAACTATACTTAAGTTGAGTGCTAGGTTTTTACTTGTCTGCATGGTTTGGGAACCTAACCTTAGCACCTCCCTTCAGTTGTGCTCATGTTGTTTTCTATACAAATGTGCATGTACAGTTAGGTCCATATATATTTGGACAGAGACAACATTTTTCTCATTTTGGTTATAGACATTACCACAATTTAATTTTAAACAAAACAATTCAGATGCAGTTGAAGTTCAGACTTTTAGCTTTCATTTGAGGGTATTCATATTAAAATTGGATGAAGAGTTTAGGAGTTTCAGCTCCTTAACCTGTGCCACCCTGTTTTTTAAAGGGACCAAAAGTAATTGGTCAATTGACTTCAAGGCTATTTCATGGACAGGTGTGGGCAATCCCTTCATTATGTCATTCTCAACTAAGCAGATAAAAGGCCTGGAGTTGATTTGAGGTGTGGTGCTTGCATTTGGAAGGTTTTCCTATGAAGTAAAAATGCGGTCAAAAGTGCTCTCCATGAAGGTGAAACAAGCCATTCTTAAGCTGTGAAAACAGAGAAAAAACCCATCCGAGAAATTGCTACAATATTAGGAGTGGCAAAATGTACAGTTTGGTACATCCTGAGAAGGAAAAAAAGCACTGGTGATCTCATCAATGCAAAAAGACCTGGGCGCCCACGGAAGACAACAGTGGTGGGTGATCGCAGAATAATCTCCATGGTGAAGAGAAACCCCTTCACAACAGCCAACCAAGTGACCAACACTCTCCCGGAGGTCGGCGTATCAATATCCAAATCTATCATAAAGAGAAGACTGCATGAAAGTAAATACAGAGGGTTCACTGCACGGTGCAAGCCACTCATAAGTGTCAAGAATAAAAAGGCTAGACTGGACTTTGCTAAAAAACATCTATAAAAGCCAGCACAGTTCAGGAAGAACATTCTTTGGACAGATGAAACCAAGATCAACCTCTACCAGAATGACGGAAAGAGAAAAGTATGGTGAAGGCTTGGTACAGCTCATGATCCGAAGCATACCACATCATCTGTAAAACACGGCGGAGGCAGTGTGATGGCTTGGGCATGCATGGCTGCCAGTGGCACTGGGTCACTAGTGTTTATTGATGATGTGACACAGGACAGAAGCAGCCAAATGAATTTTGTGGTATTCAGAGCCATATTGTGTGCTCAGATCCAGCCAAATGCAGCAAAACTGATTGGTCGTCGTTTCATACTACAGATGGACAATGACCCAAAACATGAAGCCAAAGCAACCCAGGAGTCTATTAAAGCAAAGAAGTGGAATATTCTTGAATGGCCAAGTCAGTCACCTGATCTCAACCCAATTGAGCATGCATTTCACTTGTTAAAGACTAAACTTCAGACAGAAAGGCCCACAAACAAACAGCAACTGAAAACCACCGCAGTCAAGGCCTGGCAGAGCATCAAAAAGGAGGAAACACAGCGTCTGGTGATGTCCATGAGTTCAAGACTTCAGGCAGTCATTGCCAACAAAGGGTTTTCAACCAAGTACTAGAAATGAACATTTTATTTAAAATTATTGAATCTGTCCAATTACTTTTGGTCCCTTTAAAAAACAGGGTTGCACATGTTAAGGAGCTGAAACTCCTAAACCCTTCATCCAATTTTAATGTGGATACCCTCAAATGAAAGCTGAAAGTCTGAACTTCAACTGCATCTGAATTGTTTTGTTTAAAATTCATTGTGGTAATGTCTATAACCAAAATGAGAAAAATGTTGTCTCTGTCCAAATATATATGGACCTAACTGTATCTGCACAAACGGTTAGAATCAGACTCAATGAGGATGGTCTCAGTGTCCGGCGTCCACAGATGGGGGTTGTGCTCACAGCCCAACACCGTGCAGGACACTTGGCATTTGCCACAGAACACCAGGATTGGCAAATTCGCCACTGGTGCCCTGTGCTCTTCACAGATGAAAGCAGGTTCACACTGAGCACATGTGACAGACATGACAGAGTCTGGAGATGCAGTGTAGAGCGATTTGCTACCTGCAACATCCTTCAGCATGACCGGTTTGGCAGTGGGTAAGCAATAGTGTGGCAAGGCAATTCTTTGGAGGTCCGCACAACCCTCCATGAGTTCAGCAGAGCTAGCCTGACTGCCATTAGGTACCGAGATGAAATCTTCAGATCCCTTGTGAGGTCATGTGCTGGTGTGGTTGGCCCTCATGTGGCTGGAGTGTGTCAGCATGTTGCTGCAAGATGAAGGCATTGAAGCTATGGACTGGCCCGCCTGCTCCCCAGACCTGAATCCGATTGAGGACATCTGGGACATCATGTCTCGCTTCGTCCACCAACATCACGTTGCACCAGACTGTCCAGGAGTTGGCAGTCTGGTGCAGGTCTGGGAGGAGTTCCCTCAGGAGACCATCCACCACAACATCAGGAGCATGCACAGGCCTTGTACAGTAGGGAGGTCATACAGGCATGTGGAGAACACACCATACTGAGCATATTTTCCTTGTCATGAGGCATTTCCACTGAAGTTGGATCAGCCTGTAATTTTATTTTTCACTTTGATTTTGAGTATCATTCCAAATGCAGACCTCCATGGGATATTCATTTTGATTTGCATTGATCATTGTTATGTTTTATTGTTCTGAACACATTCCACTATGCAATAGTAGCATTTCATCAGATCCAGGTTCTCTTGCCTTGTCCATGTATGGTTTGTTCCAGTAGCTCAAAAGCAAAAATGAAAGGGCAAAAATCCTGTGGGACTTCAAGATCCAGATGGATAAGCAGGTGTTGGCTAACCAACCAGACACTGATAGTAGACAAGGATCAGAAAACAGCAATGATAAGGCTACGTTCACATTTGTGTTGTGCGCCGCAGCGTCGGCGACACAACGCAAATGTAAACGCATGCACAACGCAGCGTTTTGTGACGCATGCGTCCACTTTTGCATGGTTTTGGGCGCAGAAAAAACTGCTACTTGCTGCATCCTCTGCGCCCAGACGCATGCACTACAGTGACACATGCATCACAAAAAGCAAGTGCAACGCATGTCCATGTGCCCCCATGTTAAATATAGGGGCGCATGACGCATGCGGCGACGCTGCAGCGCCCGACGCTGCGGCGCAGAACGCAAATGTGAACGTAGTCTAATAGATGTGGCAGATACAAGTGACAGCAACATAAGAAAGAAGGAATATGAGACGCTAGAGAAATACCAGGGCCTCAAAGGAGAACTGGAGAAGTTGCAGAAGGTGAAGGCAACAGTGATCCCAGTGGTGATAGGAGCACTTGGAGCAGTAACCCCTAAGTTGGAAGAATGACTGCAACAGATCACAGGAGCAACATCTGAGCTCTCTGTCCAGAAAAGTCCAATGCTGGAAACAGCTAAGACTCTGCGCAGAATCCTCAAACTCCCAGGCCTCTGGTAGAGGACCCGAGAATGAGAAAGGACAACAAAGACCACTCCCAATTGGGGGTGAGAAGGAAGTTTGTGTTTGTTTTGATATAAAAATATATTATATATATATATATATATATATATATATATATATATATATATATATATATATATATATATATATATATATATATATATATATATATATATATATATACATACATACACTCACCGGCCACTTTATTAGGTACACCTGTCCAACTTCTTGTTAACACTTAATTTCTAATCAGCCAATCACATGGCGGCAACTCAGTGCATTTAGGCATGTAGACATGGTCAAGACAATCTCCTGCAGTTCAAACCGAGCATCAGTATGGGGAAGAAAGGTGATTTGAGTGCCTTTGAACGTGGCATGGTTGTTGTTGCCAGAAAGGCTGGTCTGAGTATTTCAGAAACTGCTGATCTACTGGGATTTTCACACACAACCATCTCTAGGGTTTACAGAGAATGGTCCGAAAAAGAAAAAAAATCCAGTGAGCGGCAGTTCTGTGGGCGGAAATGCCTTGTTGATGCCAGAGGTCAGAGGAGAATGGGCAGACTGGTTCGAGCTGATAGAAAGGCAACAGTGACTCAAATCGCCACCCGTTACAACCAAGGTAGGCCTAAGAGAATCTCTGAACGCACAGTGCGTCGAACTTTGAGGCAGATGGGCTACAGCAGCAGAAGACCACACCGGGTACCACTCCTTTCAGCTAAGAACAGGAAACTGAGGCTACAATTTGTACAAGCTCATCGAAATTGGACAGTAGAAGATTGGAAAAACGTTGCTTGGTCTGATGAGTCTCGATTTCTGCTGCGACATTCGGATGGTAGGGTCAGAATTTGGCGTAAACAACATGAAAGCATGGATCCATCCTGCCTTGTATGGAGCATCTTTGGGATGTGCAGCCGACAAATCTGCGGCAACTGTGTGATGCCATCATGTCAATATGGACCAAAATCTCTGAGGAATGCTTCCAGCACCTTGTTGAATCTATGCCACGAAGAATTGAGGCAGTTCTGAAGGCAAAAGGGGGTCCAACCCGTTACTAGCATGGTGTACCTAATAAAGTGGCCGGTGAGTATATATATATATATATATATATATATATATATATATATATATATATATATATATATATATAATTGTCTAAGGGTCATTTCCGTCTTTCTGTCTGCCTGTCCTTCTGTCTGCCACGGATATTCATTGGTCGCGGCCTCTGTCTGACATGGAATCCAAGTCACTGATTGGTCGTGGCAAAACGACCACGACCATTGTCACGACCAATCAGTGACGGGCACAGTCCGGAAGAAAATGGCCTCTCCTTACTCCCCGCACTAAGTGCCCGGCGCCCGCATACAACCCTCTGGTCACCGCTCACACAGGGTTAATGCCGGTGGTAACGGACCGCGTTATGCCGCGGGTAACGCACTACGTTACCGCCGCTATTAACCCTGTGTGACCAAGTTTTTACTATCGACGCAGCCTATGCAGTGTCAATAGTAAAAACATCTAATGTTAAAAGTAATTAAAAAAAAAAAATCATTATATACTCACCTTCCACCGCCTTTCCCGATCCTCGCGATGCTCAGGCCAGTCCATGCAAGCAGCACGTTCCGGTGGCAAGGATGGTCTGGAAGAAGGACCTGCCATGATGTCACGGTCATGAGACCGCAACGTCATCACAAGGCCTGCGCGAGAAGGACCTGCTGTGATGCCACAGTCATGTGACCGCGACACGGTCATGTGACCGCAACGTCATCACAGGTCCTGCGCGCCTGCGCGAGAAGGACCTGCCATGACGTCACGGTCACGTGAACACGACGTCATCACACCCTGGGACCGGAAGCTGCCGCCTGCACCCCACACAGGCGACAGAACTACAACGCGCCTGCGGAAGGTGAGTATATGTTTATTTTTCTCGCCGGCTGACTGCCCTGGAGATCGCGGGTGACTACTCCTGTGATCTTTTGCCTTGTCTCTGCAGAAGGGGGAGTGAATCAACGAGAAGGACAGATCCGCAATATGGCGCTGGCGCTCAGCCACATGTGGCTCCGCCGCTGCCTTATCTCTTTCCGGTCCTCAGGTACCTGAGTTCTCCCAAGGGGTATACTCGCCCGCCACCAACTGTATTCCGAGGGATCAGGTTTGGTCAGCAGGCGGCCTCGTGCTGATGTGGCAGGCGCTTCACCTTCTCCGGCTGTTAGGCCCAAGGGGGAGGACCTCGCACGTCACGCCGGTCGGCGGAAATCTTGGACTATAAATGGTCCGTAGAGATGGAGGTCGTACAGGGAGTGACAGGAGCAGTGAAATGACAGTGTGAGGGGCCCGATTTCGGTTGGATTGGATAGATTATGTCCTACTAGTCTGAAGTCTCCTCACATGCGTCCGTCACCCCTGGCAGCCATCTTGGAATTCTCTGTGCTGTTTTGCGTATTGTAGGCGAAATACTTTGTGGCATTTGCACAGTAATGGCTTTCTTCTGGTGGCTTGACCATGCAGCCCATTTTAGTGCCTCCTTATTGTGAATCTTGAAACAGCCATACCACTTGTTTTCAGAGAAACCAGTATTTCAGCTGATGTTATTTGTGGGTTTTTCTTTGCATCCTGAATAATGTTCCTCGCAGTTGTAAACAAAGTTTTTGCTGGTCTACCTGACCGTGGTTTTGTTTTTACAGAGCCCGTGTTAATCAGAGTTTGAACGCTGCTGAATGGCATTATCAATTTATTGGATACCTATTTGTATCCCTTTCCTGTTTTATACAGTTCAACTATATTTTACCGTAGATACATTGAAAATGATTTTGCTTTAACCAAGACTCACAATCCAGAAACGCCAGTGGCTGGATGAAAGATGCAAGAGTCTGTCTGGATCCCAGAAACTCACTCAGCTTTTATGCACACACACTGATTACAAGGAAACAGGTCACAGGTGAGGATGTTCCCTTCTGTAGCCATTCAAACCAATTTGTGTCAACTTCTATGCATGTGTAAGGCGTGTCACATTCATACCCCTTTAAATGTTAAACCCTTTAAATGTAAATCATTTAATTCTGTAAATGTATTATGCTGCTATGTAATGCTGTGTATTGTAGGATAGGGCAAGTGTAGAACCTGTTATCAGACACTAGATGGGGCTCCACTTTATACATAGTTTAGTATGAAGGGTTGTCTTTGATAAGTAATAGTGTATTCATTTTTTTTTTTTTTTTTTTTTAGTTAGGCTACTTTCACACTTCCATCTTCTGGCGGCCGTCACAATGTGTTGTGAAAAAAAAAATGCATCCTGCAAATTTTCCCGCAGCATGCATTTTTTCCCCATAGACTTGCATTGGCGACGCATCGCGACGGATTGCCACACGGCATGTCTGTCGTGCACTGGATCCGTCGGAATTTGGCGGCCCATCGTCTGGAAAAAAACGCTGACTGTGAAGTTTTTTGTCTGCGTCGGGAAAACGTGTTGCGAAGCATCCTGCGGCATGCGTCGTTGGCTACAATGGAAGCCTATGGGCGCAGTATCTGTCGTGACACGTCGTATGATGAAATCCAGCGCTGGAATCCTTTTTTTTTTTTTTTTTTTTGTTTACACTGAGCATGCTCAGAATCAGGATTTTGTAGCCAAGTGGCCAGACAGGCCCAAAATCTATATAAACCTGGCCTAGGGTGTCACCCCCAAATGTGCCAGCAAGAAGACAGACAGAAGACTGCAGCCAGCCAGCCAGCGAGCCAGCCAGCATCCGTCCAGCCAGCATCCTATGAGCCAGCCAGTGTCCAGAGGCCTGCCTGCTATACAACCTGTGAAGCCAGAGGCCTGACTGTGCTGCCAGAAGCCAGCGACAAGCTACAGCCTTCCAGCCAGTGTGAGTACTGCCATTTCTGCGTGTGTCTGTGTGCATGTGAGTGCGTGTCTGTGTGTGCGTGTGCATGTGTTTGTGTCTGCCTGTGTGCATTTATGCATGTGCATCTGTGTGTTGGCGTGCGCCTGTGTGCTTTTGTGTGTGTGCATGCATTGTGTGTGTGCCTGTTTGCTTTTGTGTGTGTGCATGCGTTGTGCATGCATGTGTGATTTTGTGCATGTGCATGTGTTGTGCATGCTTCTGTGTGCTTTCGGGCGTGGTAATGCATGCGTCCGGGTGACTGCACATGCATGTTTGTGATGTAGTTAATTAAAAGTAGTGTGGTGTGTGCAGCATGTGGTTTCAGTGTGTGTGTGTGTAATGGTGGTGAGCGCATGTGTCTTTTGCATGTGTGTTTGGTATTTTTTGTAATTTGTTTTTTATTGTATTGTTGAAAACATTTACACGTTATTTGCTTTTATTTAAAATAAAGAGCATTGTAGCTCCTAATTGTGATGGTAAAAAAACAAAACAAAAACATATAATAAAAATGTTTTTATTCAAAATGTTCGTAGTATCATTTCACAAAGGTAAACTTTAAAAATGGTGTATGTTCAAATGTCCACACATGCAATACACAGTTGGTTGAGGGTTTATTTTTTAATATAAAAGGTTATAGCCAATTTTTAATGGTGTATTTTTTTTTTAAAGTTATTTTTAGTGATCTTTTCAAATTACATATGTGTTCAATTCATTTACAACTGGTGTGAAGGCTTTTCAATTTTACAAGAGGGTATTTTTTTTAGGTGGGGGGAAATGATTTGACAGCTGTCACACTATTAAACTAGGTCAACCAGCTCAGACAGGTCTTCCTTGGGATATTTTTGGGGGGTTGTTTCTCAAAACGTTTGTTGGCCTGCTTGAACATTGCTCAGATCATTTGAGCAGGGTGGTTTTTAAATCTATAACTTTAGCTACTTTGAGGGGTTTGTGGGTAAATTCTTTATACATACAGATCCATCAGGGAACACTCGGGCAGCAGGGACCACCAGTAAACCAGGGACCACTGAGCCATCAAGACAGTTTCCTGATGTATAGTAGCTTACAAGTGTCTTTATTTTTGCGGATACACCAGGGACCACCGAGCCAGCGAGACACCAGGGACCACTGTATGAGCCATCCAGCCAGTTTCCTGATTTAAGTATTACAGACCACAAACCTTGGAATATCATTTGTATAGTAGCCTACAAGTGTCTTCATTTTTGCAGAAACACCAGGGACCACCGAGCCGGCAATAAAAAAAATGTCTTCTTCTGGGAGCCCTCCTGCACAGCGTCAGCATAGTGAGGTAAATTATTAAATTATTTTTTTTGTTTTGTTTTTGGTGTTCTAGTTAAAATTTCTGTAAACCACTATATGCAATATGTTTTCACAGGAAGCTGAAGCAGCCAAGGGCCTCTCAGAAGGAGACGAGATGGGTGGAAAAATACAAGGGCGGGCGCACAGAGTGTAAGTTGTGCAGAAACAGTCGCTTCACAGATCACAGTGCACCCAACACATACAAAACAGCTCATCATACATCACAGTACACATACTACATATGCCTACATCCAACATAATTCTTTTTCATTTTTTTTAGTCTGCTGCACATGAAGGTCCTACCAGCAGCTCCCAGAGTCGGTGTCATAATCGCCGCAGCGGTCAGCCAGCAGTGAGTTTTTTTTTTGTTTTTGTCTTGCTACTTTTGTGTTTCAGTGTACTAATGTGCTTTTTTTTTTTTTTTTTTTTGGCTCTTTTCACAGGATTCACAGCGTGCTCCCGACTCAGGTGATGAAGTGGGACTTGATGTGGACCGCCTCATCGAGGAGGTCCGCGAGCGGGAGCCGCTGTGGAATATGACTGACCGCAGGCATGCAGATCTGGCAGTCACACGTCGGCTCTGGTTGGAAGTATGTCACAACGTTATAGGCAACTGGCAGGACCTAGATCCAAGGCAGCAGACTCGAGAATGTAAGTAGTCAAGTTTTAGTGATTTCTGGAGCAGGTCGGAATGTGTTGTACTTAACCCATTTTTTTTGTCATTCTTCTCTTTACAGGTGAAAGGGTTACGAAGCGGTGGCGGTCACTCAGGGATCGTTTCAAGAGGGAGTTTAACTTGGAGATGCAGGCCCGAGTGGCTCAAGAGGACGCCGGTCAAAATACAAATTCAGCAGCGCCCTCACATTCCTCCGGGCAACGATGCGGAGTAGAAGGTAAATATTCAACAGCCGACTGAATAATTCACCATGTTTACCTGTCTAACTTGTTTGGTTTCAGACAGGACGTTTTTTCCTATCAATATATTAATGTTTTTTTTTTCCTATTTCACTACATGGTCTGTAGCCATCGGGAGCCTGCATCTACCTTGGACCGCTCTGGAGCGATCTCTCAGGAGTCCACCACTGAGGGCCACGTTGTTAGACCCCACCCCTCTGACCCCTCATCTGCCCCATCCACTTCCACGGCCGCCAGCACTGGAGCATCATTGCAGCCTTCGTTACTTGAACCTGCTGGTGAAGAGTTAGCGTTCCCTTTACCCCACCCCTCTGATCCTGCCAACTCTAGACCACCATTAGGTTTGTGGCGGCAGCGACTGAGGGGTCCGTAAAGGAGCTATGCTCCTGAGTTCTTGCATCTGAATGCAGCCTTCCAAAGCTCTTTCAAAATTTTGGGAGAGCAAGTGACTGCTGGGTTCAACATGCTGCAAACACGCATGAGTGAACACAGCAGTCGCTTGGATAGGCTGCATTCAGATGCAAGTCAATCTCCAAACAACCTTTTTTTTTCAATCCATGCTCGGGAGCATGGAAAAGCTTACTCTTGACCAGCAGATGCGGGTAATGCAAGGCTGTCATGCTGCTCTAGTGCAGGTCGTCAGGTCATCTCCGAAGCCCAAACAACTCCACACCTCCCTACACAGCCACTGTCTCTGCATACAACCCTTTCCAAACCACTTTCCCAGCCCAGGCCCAATTCCCAGCCCAGGCCCAATTCCCAGCCAAGTCTCAATACCCAGCCCAGTCCCAATACTCAGCCCAGTCCCAATACTCAGCCCAGTCCCAATACTCAGCCCAGTCCCAATACTCAGCCCAGTCCCAATACTCAGCCCAGTCCCAATACTCAGCCCAGTCCCAATACTCAGCCCAGTCCCAATACTCAGCCCAGTCCCAATACTCAGCCCAGTCCCAATACTCAGCCCAGTCCCAATACTCAGCCCAGTCCCAATACTCAGCCCAGTCCCAATACTCAGCCCAGTCCAGTCCAGTCCCAATTCCCATCCCGGCACCAAATTCCAATGTCCTCCCCAATGTTTTCTTCATTGTCAAGCTTCCCTTCCCTTCCCCACCTACCCCAACACCACCACCCCCTGCTCAGCCTCCTGTTTTTTCCCCCACTTCCACTACATCCCAACCCAGTAGGCTTTCCCCCCACACTTTACAGACTTGTAAAACTGTTTTTTTTTATGTTAAATATGTTTTTCAAAAATTTGCATGTTGAAATATATGTTATACCAAAAAAGGTTTATAAATGTGTTTACAACAAAAAGTTTAAAAAAAAATATGTTATGACAAAAGGTTTTGAAAAAAAAATATTTTAAGGGAAATTTTTTTTTTTAAAGTTGAATATATTTTTTTGGGGTTTAAAAACTTTTTTTGTCCAGTGCCTTCATTTAGGTATGCTAACAAACAAAAGGTAAAAAAAATATTGCACACGACACGTTAAAAGGTATAACATATTTGGTTTATTAAAAAGCATACCAAACTTTTGGGAACTAATTAACCCATTTCTGTCATTGGACAATACAATTCCGTCCATGTGGGGTGGGCCCTACTTCCCAAGGACGGAATAGTACGTCCAGCGCGATCAGCCGCACTCACGGGGGGAGCGCGGCCGGATGTCAGCTGACTATTGCAGCTGGCATCCGGCACTATGTGCCAGGAGCGGTCACGGGCCGCCCCCGGCACATTAACCCCCGGCACACTGTGATCAAACATGATCGCAGTGTTCCGGCGGTACAGGGAAGCATCGCGCAGGGAGGGGGCTCCCTGTGTGCTTCCCTGAGACGATCGGTACAAGGCGATGTGCTCACCTTGTACCGAGAGTCTCCTCCCTGCAAGCCCCGGATCCAAAATGGCCGCGGGGCTGCATCCGGGTCCTGCAGAGAGGTGGCTTCACAGCGCCTGCTCAGAGCAGGCGCCGGGAAGCCTGGAGATGTGCATGTCAGATTGCCGATCTGACACAGTGCACAGCAAAGTGTCAGATCGGCGATCTGTCACTTTACTGTGATGCCTACCCCCCCCCCCCCCCCGAGGCAAAAGTACACATGTAAAAAAAAAAAAAAAAAATCCTAAATAAATAATAATTAAAAAAAATATTGTTCCAATAAAAACATTCCTTTAGCTAAATTAAAAAAAATAAATAAATAAAAGTACACATATTTAGTATTGCCGTGTCTGTAACGACCCGACCTATGAAACTGTCCCACTAATTAACCCCTTCAGTGAACACCGTAAAAAAAAACGGGGCAAAAAACGCTTTCTTATCATACCGCCGAACAAAAAGTGGAATAACACGCGATCAAAAAGACGGAAATAAATAACTATGGTACCGCTGAAAACGTCATCTTGTCCCGCAAAAAAACGAGCTGCCATACAGCATCATCAGCGAAAAAATAAAAAAGTTATAGTCCTCAGAATAAAGCGATGCAAAAATATATTTTTTTCTATTTAATAGTTTGTATCGCATAAAAGCGCCAATACATTAAAAAATTGATATAAATGAGGTATCGCTGTAATCGTACTGACCCGAAGAATAAAATTGCTTTATCCATTTTACCAAAGGCGGAGCAGTATAAACGCCCCCCCCCCCAAAAAAAAAAAAAAAAAAGAAAAGAAACTCATGAATAGCTGGTTTTTGGTCATTCTGCCTCACAAAAATCGGAATAAAGAGTGATCAAAAATTTTCACGGCCCGAAAATGTTACCAAGAAAAACGTAAACTCGTCCCACAAAAAACAAAACCTCACATGACTCTGTGGACCAAAATATGGAAAAATTATAGCACTCAAAATGTGGTAACGCAAAAAAACATTTTTGGCAATAAAAAGTGTCATTTAGTGTGTGACGGCTGCCAATCAAAAATCCGCTTGAAAACGTGCTATAAATAGTAAATCAAACCGCCCTTCATCACCCCCTTCGTTACGAAAAATTAAAAAATTAAAAAAATGTATTTATTTTCATTTTCCCATTAGGGCTAGGGTTAGGGTTAGGGCTAGGGCAAGGGTTAGGGTTAGGGTTGGGGCTAGGGCTACAGTTAGGGTTAGGGTTGGGGCTAAAGATAGGGTTGGGGCTGAAGTTAGGGTTGGGGGTAAAGTTAGGGTTGGGGGTAAAGTTAGGGTTGGGGGTAAAGTTAAGGTTGGGGCTAAAGTTAGGGTTTGGACTAAATTTACGGTTGGGAATAGGGTTAGGGGTGTGTCAGGGTTAGGGGTGGGTTAGGGTTACAGTTGAGATTAGGGTTAGGGGTGTGTTTGGATTAGGGTTTGTTATAATTGGGGGGTTTCCACTGTTTAGGAACATCACGGGCTCACCAAACGTGACATTGTGCCCGATCTCAATTCCAGCCAATTCTGCGTTGATAAAGTAAAACAGTGCTCCTTCCCTTCCGAGCTCTCCCGTGCGCCCAAACAGGGGTTTACCCCAACATATGGGGTATCAGCAAACTCAGGAAACATTGGACAACAACTTTTGGGGTCCAATTTCTCCTGTTACCCTTGGGAAAATAGAAAACTGGGGGCTAAAAAATAATTTGTGTGTCAAAAAATATATATTTTTTTATTTTCACGGCTCTGCGTTATAAACTGTAGTGAAATACTTGGGGGTTGAAAGTTCTCACAACACATCTAGATAAGATCCTTGGGAGGTCTAGTTTCCAATATGGGGTCACTTATGGGGGTTTTCTACTGTTTAGTTACATCAGGGGCTCTGCAAATGCAACGTGACGCCTGCAGACCAATCCATCTAAGTCTGCATTCCAAATGGCGCTCCTTCCCTACCGAGCTCTGCCATGCGCCCTAACGGTGGTTCCCCCCCACATATTGGGTATCAGCGTACTCAGGACAAATTGGACAACAACTTTTGGGGTTCAATTTACACTGTTTCCATATGGAAAAATACAAATATGGGGGCTAAAAAATAATTTTTGTGGAAAAAAAAAAGGATTTTTTATTTTCACGGATCTGCGTTATAAACTGTAGTGAAACACTTGGGGATTCAAAGTTCTCACAACACATCTAGATAAGTTCCTTGGGGGTCTACTTTCAAAAATGGTGTCACTTGTGGGGGGTTTCAATGTTTAGGCACATCAGGGGCTCTCCACACGCAACATGGCGTGTCCCATCTCAATTCCTGACAATTTTGCATTGAAAAGTCAAACGGCGCTCCTTCCCTTCCGAGCTCTCCCATGCGCCCAGACAGTGGTTTACCCCGACATATGGGGTATCAGCGTACTCAGGACAAATTGTACAACAACTTTTGGGGTCCAATTTCTTCTCTTACCCTTGGGAAAATAAAAAATTGGGGGCGAAAAGATCATTTTTGTGAAAAAAATATTTTTATTTTACGGCTCTGCATTATAAACTTCTGTGAATCACTTAATGGGTCAAAGTGCTCACCACACATCTAGATAAGTTCCTTAGGGGGTCTAATTTCCAAAATGGTGTCACTTGTGGGGTGTTTCAATGTTTAGGCACATCAGGGGCTCTCCAAATGCAACATGGCGTCCCATATCAATTCCAGTCAATTTTGCATTGAAAAGTAAAATAGCGCTCCTTCCCTTCCGAGCTCTGCTATGCGCCCAAACAGTGGTTTACCCCCACATATGGGGTATCGGCATACTCAGGACAAATTGTACAACAACTTTTGGGTTCCATTTTCTCCTGTTACCCTTGGTAAAATAAAACAAATTGAAGCTGAATTAATTTTTTTGTGAAAAAAAAGTTAAAATGTTCATTTTTATTTAAACATTCCAAGAATTCCTGTGAAACACCTGAAGGGTTAATAAACTTCTTGAATGTAGTTTTGAGCACCTTGAGGGGTGCAGTTTTTAGAATGGTGTCACACTTGGTTATTTTCTATCATATAGACCCCTCAAAATGACTTCAAATGAGATGTGGTCCCTAAAAAAAAATGGTGTTGTAAAAATGAGAAATTGCTTGCCAACTTTTAACCCTTATAACTCCCTAACAAAAAAAAATGTGGTTCCAAAATTGTGCTGATGTAAAGTAGACATGTGGGAAATGTTACTTATTAAGTATTTTGTGTGGCATATCTATGTGAATTAATTGCATAAAAAATCAAAGTTGGAAAATTGCAAAATTTTCAAAATTTTCACAAAATTTCAATTTTTTTCACAAATAAACGCAGGTAATATCAAAGAAATTTTACCACTCTCATGAAGTACAATATGTCACGAGAAAACAATGTCAGAATCACCGGGATCCGTTGAAGCGTTCCAGAGTTATAACCTCATAAAGGGACAGTGGTCAGAATTGTAAAAATTGGCCTGGTCATTAACGTGCAAACCACACTTGGGGGTAAAGGGGTTAACCCCTTTCTGGCATTGGATGCACTATTCCGTCCATGTGACCTGGAACTTAGTACCCATGGACGGAATTGTAAGTCCAATGTGATCAGCTGGGAGCGTAGCTGGGTGTCAGCTGATTCTCACAGCTGACACCCAGCACTAAGTGCCAGGAAAGGTCACGAACCGCTCCCTGCACTTTAAGCCCCGGAACACTGCGATCAAACATGATTGCAGTGTTCCAGAGCCAGCTGAGGGGCTGACAGCCCCTCTGCCGTTGGATCGGAGAGCTCGAGGCATGCCGAGGGGTCCTGATTGCTCCCATGGTAACCCGAAGTCGTCATGATGACACCCGGATTATCAGAGCTGAGAGACTTCCTGTCATGCGCAATGCATGTCAGGAAGTCTCTAACGTCAGTGTGCAGGGATTGCAGTGCTGACAGCTTCTATAGCATGCAGATCTGCATGCTATAGAAGCAATCAGCCGGCACAAAATGAGCGTCCCTTAGTGGGACACAGTGTAAAAGTAAGAATGGATTTAAAATGTTTTTATTTTTAAATAATCGTAAAAATATTGAACAATAAATAATAAAAAAAAATTCTATCACTAAATAAATATCTGAATAAAAAAATTTAAGCAATTAGTACACATATTTTGTATTGTCGCATCCATATCGACCCGACCTATAAAACTGTCCCACTAGTTAACCCCTGTAGTGAACACCATTTAAAAAAAAACAAAAAAAAAACAATGCTTTATCATCATACCGCCTAACAAAAAGTGGAATAACACACGATCAAAAAGCCGGATATAAATAAATATGGTACCGCTGAAAACGACATCTTATACCGCAAAAAACAAGCCCTCAAACAGCTCCAACACTGGAAAAATAAAAAAAAAGTTATAGCTCTCAGAATGAAGTGATGCAAAAATAATTATTTTTACATAAAATAGTTTTTATTGTATAAAAGTGCCAAAACATAAAAAAAATTGATTACTTACCGGTAATACTCTTTTATAAAGCCACAACAGCACCCACTTGAGAGAGGATCCGCCCCTAGGAACAGGAAACCCTATGGAGAGATGAAAGGGGCGGTCCCCCTCGCTCCCACAGTTGGGTTACAGAGATTGCGATGAACCGCCCACCAGTTTTAGTAGGCAATCCAATATTATTATTTATCTTTAGTTAACTTAAGTATGGCTAACTACAAGAACCATTCACCCTTATCAGTGCTCTTATGAGAAAATAACTATTAGGGAGGGAAGTGAAGGGGTGCTGTTGTGGCTCTATAAAAGAGTATTACCGGTAAGTAATCCGTTTTTTTCTCTTCGCCACGACAGCACCCACTTGCGAGACTTTCAGAGATAGTCATTTGGGGGGGATCTCCATGTTAAGAACTGATCTACCAAAAGATAAGTCAGTGGAGGAAGACAAGTCCAATCTATAGTGACTATAAAAGGTAGTAGGAGAAGACCAAGTTGCAGCCTTAGATATCAGTTCTATTGGCACCTTCGCTCTCTCAGCCCAGGATGAAGCTATCGCCAGGGCAGAGTGTGTCTTTACGGTTTCAGGCAGATTCTCCCCTTTTGATGAATAAGCCAGGCAAATTGCGTCCCGAATCCACGGGGATAACGTGTTTTTTGTGACACCAGAACCTTTCTTATGGCCCCGGAAGGAAACAAAGAGAGTCATGTTCTTCCTCCAGAGGCTAATTCTGTATAGATAAGCTATTATAGCCCTTCTTACATCTAGTGTATGGTATTTTTCCTCTTCCTGATTTGCGTGGTTTCTATAGAAGGAAGGAAGGAAGATTTCTTGAGATCTATGCTATTTGGAGCCTACTTTAGGTAAGTAAGAAGGGTCTGTTTTTAGGACAATTCTATCCTGGAATATTGACAGAAAGGGAGGACCTATTGATAATGCCTGGGTGTCACTTACTCTTCCCGCTGATCCTAGGGCAACGAGAAGAGCTGTTTTAAGGGAGACAAATTTTATGGGGCCGAGTGTAATGACTCGAATGGGTCCCCTGTTAGGGCCTCTAGAACTAGACTAAGATCCCAAAGCGGTATGTGGGGAATTTGGACTGGTTCTGACCTTTAGCATGCTGAAATAAATTGGGCTATCCACCTGTCTCTGGCAATATTGTGACTATACAAGGCTCCTAGAGCAGAAACCTGTACTTTCAAAGTACTGACTGATAGGCCTAAGTCATGCCCTCTCTGGAGAAATTCTAAGATAGCGGAAATGGGAATTTCTTTTGACAGAGCTGCTGGGTAGAAGGTGATTTTTTTTTTCCATACTCTAACATACATAGTTGTTGTAGTTCTTTTTCTACTTAATAGAAGGGTATCAATCAATTTTCCTGAAAAGCCTCTTAGCTTTAGTAGCTGCCTTTCAAATTCCAGGCTGTCAACCGTAGGCCCTTCACATGAGGGTGGTTGTAGGGACCCTGGGAGAGAAGGGCCTGAATCTCTGGGAGAATCCATGGATCCGAGATTGACATGGCTCTGAGGCAGAAAAATCATGGTCTCTTGGGCCAAAATTGTGCTATTAGGATTATGTTTGCTCTGTCCTCCCTTATCTTCCTGATTACGGTTGGAAGGAGTATTAATGGAGGAAATGCATATGCTTGCCGGAATGACCACGGAACTTGGAAGGTATCGAGGATATTGGGGTTGTCGGACAGGAATAATGATGCAAACTTTTTGACTTGTCTGTTGTTTCTTGTTGCAAAAAGGTCTATTTTGGGAGTGCCCCATTTCTTGGTTATCACTGTGAAGATATGACGACTGAGTACCCAGTCTCCTTGGTGGAGAGTGTGACGCTGAGAAAATCTGCCTTTGAATTGTCCACTCCTCTGACATGCAGTGCTGACAAAGATAGAAGATGTATCTCGGCTATAGATAGGATGTCATCTGTTATATAAATTAGAGCTCCTGCTCTCGTACCTCCTTGATGATATACAGTGGGGCAAAAAAGTATTTAGTCATTCAGCAATAGTGCAAGTTCCACCACTTAAAAAGATGAGAGGTGTCTGTAATTTACATCATAGGTAGACCTCAACTATGGGAGACAAACTGAGAAAAAAAAATCCAAAAAATCACATTGTCTGTTTTTTTTATCATTTTATTTGCATATTATGGTGGAAAATAAGTATTTGGTCAGAAACAAACAATCAAGATTTCTGGCTCTCACAGACCTGTAACTTCTTCTTTAAGAGTCTCCTCTTTCCTCCACTCATTACCTGTAGTAATGGCACCTGTTTAAACTTGTTATCAGTATAAAAAGACACCTGTGCACACCCTCAAACAGTCTGACTCCAAACTCCACTATGGTGAAGACCAAAGAGCTGTCAAAGGACACCAGAAACAAAATTGTAGCCCTGCACCAGGCTGGGAAGACTGAATCTGCAATAGCCAACCAGCTTGGAGTGAAGAAATCAACAGTGGGAGCAATAATTAGAAAATGGAAGACATTCAAGACCACTGATAATCTCCCTCGATCTGGGGCTCCACGCAAAATCCCACCCCGTGGGGTCAGAATTATCACAAGAACGGTGAGCAAAAATCCCAGAACCACGCAGGGGGACCTAGTGAATAAACTGCAGAGATCTGGGACCAATGTAACAATGTCCCTCTGAAAGCCGGAGGAGTGACTGCTCCAGTAAGGGGGGAAATAGGAGAGCAGGGCAGGCCAGACAGGTGCTGGTAGTGGGGGACTCAATTATTAGGGGAACAGATAGGGCAATCTGTCACAAAGACAGGGATCGTCGGACAGTGTGCTGCCTACCTGGCGCTCGAGTCCGACACATCGCTGATCGGGTGGACAGATTACTGGGAGGGGCTGGTGAGGACCCAGCGGTCATGGTGCACATTGGCACAAATGACAAAGTTAGAGGTAGGTGGAAGGTCCTTAAAGATGATTTCAGGGAATTAGGCTGCAAGCTGAAAGCAAGGACCTCCAACGTGGTATTTTCCGAAATACTGCCTGTACCACGTGCCACGCCAGAGAGGCAACGGGAGATTAGGGAGGTTAATAAGTGGCTCAAGAATTGGTGTAGGAAGGAGGGGTTTGGGTTCCTGCAGAACTGGGCCGACTTCTCAGTTGGCTACAGGCTCTACGCTAGGGACGGGCTGCACCTCAATGGGGAAGGTGCAGCTGTGCTGGGGGAGAAAATGGTTAGAAGGTTGGAGGAGTGTTTAAACTAGGGAATGGGGGGAGGGTATTCATTTTATAGGAGGGGAAGATAGTGCAGATAGAGACCTGGGCACAAATAAGGAAGTTGGGGGTGGCGGTGGCATGGGGGGTGGGGTTAGAACAGTTAGTAATTTAAGAAAGAATAGAGGTACAGAGAGTAACATCAAGTGCATGTATACTAATGCCAGAAGCCTCGCCAACAAAATGGATGAATTAGAACTAATGTTGTTGGAGCATAATTATGACATGGTGGGGATATCTGAGACGTGGCTGGATGAGAGCCATGACTGGGTTGTTAACTTGCAGGGCTATAGCCTGTTCAGAAATGACCGTACAGATAAGCGAGGGGGAGGGGTGTGTCTATATGTAAAATCTTCCTTAAAGAAGTTGTCCACTACTATAAAGTTTTTTTTTTTTTTTTTTTTTTTATAAATCTTGCTATTATGTGCCACTGAAAACATCTACTGTGTTTATTTTAACAATATTACCTGTTATCATGCTGTAGCAGCACATCTTCAGTGCTGGATTCAGCTCTCATGGGGTTAATCGACTACTTCCTTATTGTGCCCTAATACTACAAGTTCCATGATGCTTCGCACTGTCCTCTAAGCCCGAACTTAGCACACCCACTCCAAAACACACCCCAACCCCTCCCTCCTCTCTCTTCAGGCTGATGAGGAGAGGTCAGGTCACATCTTGGTCACAAGCTGTAAAGCAGCACCAAGAACTGCACAACCATGGTGATCAAGCTTTTAGCTTTTTTTCTTTCTCATCTATTTCATAGTATATATAGTTTAGTATACATATGATATACTGTAAAGAGATCCTACTGCGTATATGTCTTAGATATGTAAATTACACAGTACATGTGTGGTTATATGTGTCCATCTACATACGCTTGTGTGCATGTATATATTATGTGTGTTCTTATTTTACACTATTTGTGCTCATATACAGGAGAGGCCCCAGTTTCAGAAACAATATATGGGCCATTTGCAGAAATAACAGCTCATCCTAAGTCACAATTCCACCTGCTTTCGAGGTAGAAATGGCCCCCATTGCATTTTAGCTGCACAGATTGCACCAATATGCGATCACGCCTTTTATATACACACCAATATAAACTTCTATGTGTATGTATGGAATAAATTATTTATTAATATACATACACTTTAATATTTTGTTGCAGTGATATATACATACATATAGAACTTTGAAGGGTTTGTCCACTATTCTAACAACCCCCTCTCAGTCTGTATGTTTACTAGATTCCAGTGCCTGCACGTTCCAATAGTGTCGGCGCGGTGTCTCGCAGCGATTGTACCTGTGGTCAATCAGTGGCCGCATCACTCTCACCACCTTCTAAGCAAACTCTTATATCTGTAGGAAGTGAGTGTTGCTGCATTTTTTTTTAAGAATTACCAAATGTAAGCCACTTCTTCCTAAGGCGAAGACAGTGAAGCAGCCACTGATTGTCCACAGGGTTCACATAGTGACACTGACACAAATTCTCCGTGAGAGAAACCGTGGTGACAACATTGGGAGTATTCAAATCACATCCTTGTATTCACTCTCTGAGTGTAATATGAGTAACCAAAAATCTGCATTCACACTGAGAAATTACAGATTTGTAGACTGTAGTCTACACTGTGCATTTTATAGATTCAAAACAGTTTTAGTATCATATATTAAAGGGATTGTTCAGTACTTGTCCATTACTTTATATTTATGGTCTTTACTTTGGTTATGTCATCACTGGGATTGCGATAACCATATATTCCACCCTCACCGATTATGCGTTTTTATAGAAAAAAAACTGAAAAAACACCCACCACCATCACGGTGATAAAGGGATCCAAACCCTAACCCTACCCCTAACCTCACCCCTAACCGTTTAATGAGCATTTTCTGACAGTCATAGTGCCACGATATTTCAGTGCCACGTATTTCAGTGCCACGTATATAAGTGCCACGTATGTAAGTGTCACGTGCCACGTATGTAAGTGCCACGTATGTAAGTGCCACGTATGTAAGTGCCACGTATGTAAGTGACACGTATGTGCCACGTATGTAAGTGCCACGTATGTAAGTGCCACAGATTTAAGTGCCACGTATTTAAGTGTCATGTGCCACGTATGTAAGTGCCACATATGTAAGTGCCACGTATGTAAGTGTCACGTATGTAAGTGCCACGTATGTGCCACGTGACACGTATTTCAGTGCCACAGATTTAAGTGCCACCTATTTCAGTGCCACGTATATAAGTGCCATGTATGTAAGTGTCACGTGCCACGTATATAAGTGTCACGTATGTAAGTGCCACGTATGTAAGTGCCACGTGACACGTATTTCAGTGCCACGGATTTAAGTGCCACCTATTTCAGTGCCACGTATGTAAGTGCCACGTGCCACGTATATAAGTGCCACGTATGTAAGTGCCACGTGCCACGTATTTAAGTGCCATGTATGCAAGTGCGATGTATGTAAGTGCAACGGATTTAAGTGCCACGGATTTAAGTGCCACGGATTTAAGTGCCACAGATTTAAGTGCCACGGATTTCAGTGCCACGGATTTCAGTGCCACGGATTTCAGTGCCATGTGCCACATATTTCAGTGCCACGTACGTAAGTGCCACGTGCCACGTATTTCAGTGCCACGTATTAAAGTGCCATGTATTTCAGTCCCACTCCCGTGTAGCGGTGGGATATGGGGTAATAAGTGGTTAATGTCACCTTGCTATTGTAAGGTGACATTAAGCCGGGTTAATAACGGAGAGGCGTCAATAAGACGCCTATCCATTATTAATCCAATACTAAAAAAGGGTTAATGAAACACACACATTAGGAAAAAAATATTTTAATATTCTTCATTTAACCATACTTACCATACTCCAGCACCTGCAAAAAAGTAAAATAATAAACCGTATACTACCTGTCCGCTGTAGTCCAATTAATAACGAGTGCCCCACGACAATCTCCCCTATAGAACAGTGACATTGGGTGGTGTCACTGCTCTATAGGACCCTCAGTGACACACTGACAGAAGACAATGGCTCCTGTAGTGCATCACTGAGGTTACTAAAGTTCACTGGTCTCACTTTATGGCAAAAAGCTGCGTGGGAACTTTCTCATACAGCATGCCATAAAGTGAGACTAGGGACTATTTTCTCACAGGGGTGTAGGAATACATTGTGGGGAATACATTGTGGAAGGATACCTTCCTCCCCTCATTGTGTTCCTGGAGCCCCTGGAGAGTGGTTGCATCAGCAGAGGCTCCTGCTCTCCACGGGAGATCGTCGTGGGACACTCATTTTAATTGGATTTCTGCGGATCAGGGAGTATAGTGTTTGTTTATTATTTTAATATTTTTTACAGATGACAATGGCTTCGGGGATCAAAGTGACAAGTGATGGTGAGTATGTAATCTATGTTATATGTACTGTATGTCTGTTGTATGTACGTACTGTATGTGGCATGTTTCATGTCGCATGTCACATGTTGCATGTCGTCGCATGGTGCATGTCGACGCATGGTGCATGTTGATGCATGGTGCATGTAGACGCATGGTGCATGTCGTTGCATGGTGCGTGTTGCATGTCGTCGCATGGTGCATGTCTCATGTTGATGCATGGTGCATGTTGACGCAAGGCGTATGTCGACGCATGGTGCATGTCGCATGTTGACGCATGTGCATGTCGTCGCATGGTGCATGTCGCCGCATGGTGCATGTTGTTGCATGTCGTCGCATGGTGTATGTCGTCGCATGGTGCATGTTGTCGTATGGTGCATGTCGTCGCATGGCGCATGTCGCCGCATGGCGCATGTCGTATGTCATCACATGGTGCAGGTCGCCGCATGGTGCATGTTGTCGCATGGCGCATGTCGTCGCATGGTGCATGTCGTTGCATGGTGTATGTCGTCGCATGTTGCATGTCATTGCATGGTACATGTTGTCGCATGGTCATGTCGCATGTCGTCGCATGGTGCATGTCACATGGTGCATGTTGTCACATGGTGCATGTCACATGGTGCATGTCGTCGCATGGTGCATGTGTCGCATGGTGCATGTCGTTGCATGGTGCATGTCGTCGCATGGTGCATGTCATCGCATGTTGTCGCATGGTGCATGTGTCGCATGGTGCATGTCGCCGCATGGTGCATGTCGTCGCATGGTGCATGTCGCCGCATGGTGCATGTTGTCGCATGGTACATGCCGTCGCATGGTGCATGCCGTCGCATGGTATGTATGTATGTATGTATGTACTGTGTTTTTTTTTTTTTTTACATTCAACACATTAGCCGGATGATGGGACTACTACTGTCCCATCATTGGCTAATGTGTCACTCACTGTCAGTGTAGCAGGCAGAGCCCGATGGGACTTGTAGTCCCATCGGACGATGCCTGCACACACACGCACAGCGCCGGCACACGCACACACAGCGCCGGCACACACACGCACAGCGCCGGCGGTCACAAGCACCGGCGCCGGCGGTCACAAGCACCGGCGCCGGCGGGCACATGCACCGGCGGGCAGAAACACCGGCGCCGGCGGGCACAAGCACCGGCAGACCCCCGGCGACCGAAGCACAGCCCAGCCACACATCATGATCCCAGCACTGAGCACACACAGCCCCGCCCGCCCCCAGCACAGCCCTGCCCGCCCCCAGCACAGCCCTGCAGGCAGCCCCCAGCACCGCCCACAGCCCAGTCACTCTTGCTGAGTGACTGCTGACTGTGGGGGCTGGTCACGCCTGCTGCTGACGTCACGTCAATTTTCAGAGCCTGGAAATTGACGTGACGTCGGCGGAAATGAGCGGCGGCTGCAGTCTGGGGGTCATGTGACCCGGACTCAGCAGGAGGAATAGCGCCGCTCACAGGCGAAAACGTCAACAGAAGGTAATGGCACAATTCATTAGGGGCCCCGGGGGGGTACATTGGGGGGTTAATTGAAAGTAGTGGACAACCCCTTTAAAACCCATCCTGCGTGATAATATAGGTGAATTTAATGAAAATGTAGAGTCCCTGTGGGTGGAGATAAGGGGAGGGGGAAAAATAATAAATTACTGATAGGGGTTAGTTATAAATCTCCAAAACTAATGGAAGCAATGGAGAATATCCTCGTAAAGCAAATAGATGAAGCTGCGACTCAAGGAGAAGTCATTATTATGGGGGACTTCAACTACCCTGAAATAGATTGGGGAACAGAAACCTGCAGTTCCAGCAAAGGTAATCGGTTTTTGACAACTATGAGAGACAATTACCTTTCACAACTGGTTCAGGACCCAACAAGGAGGGGGGCACTGCTAGACCTAATATTAACCAACAGGCCAGACCGCATATCAAATATAAGGGTTGGGGGTCACTTGGGGAATAGTGATCACAAAATAATAAGTTTTCCTGTAACCTTTAATAAGATGGGTAGTAGGGGGGTGACAAGGACACTAAACTTCAGGAGGGCAAATTTCCAACGGATGAGAGAGGATCTTGGTGCAATTAACTGGGACAATATCCTGAGACACAAAAATACACAAAGAAAATGGGAGACATTTATTAGCATCCTGGATAGGACCTGTGCACAGTATATATCGTATGGGAATAAACATACTAGAATTAGGAGGAAACCAATATGGCTAAATAGAGCTGTAAGGGGCGCAATAAGGGACAAAAAGAAAGCATTTAGAGAATTAAAGGAAGTAGGTAGTGAGGAGGCATTAAATAAATACAAAAAAATAAATAAATTCTGTAAAAAGCAAATCAAGGCAGCAAAGATTGAGACAGAGAGACTCATTGCCAGAGAGAGTAAAAATAATCCCAAAATATTCTTTAACTATATAAATAGTAAGAAACTAAAAAATGACAGTGTTGGCCCCCTTAAAAATAGTCTGGGTGAAATGGTGGATGAGGATGAGGAAAAAGCCAATATGCTAAATGACTTTTTTTCATCAGTATTTACAAAAGAAAATCCCATGGCAGACAAAATGACTAGTGATAAAAAGTCCCCATTAAATGTCACCTGCTTAACCCAGCAGGAAGTACAGCGGCGTCTAAAAATAACTAAAATTGACAAATCTCCGGGCCCGGATGGGATGCACCCCCGAGTACTGCAGGAACTAAGTACAGTCATTGATAGACCATTATTTTTAATCTTTAAAGACTCCATAATAACAGGGTCTGTACCACAGGACTGGCGTATAGCAAATGTGGTGCCAATATTCAAAAAAGGGGCAAAAACTGAACTCGGTAATTATAGGCCAGTAAGCTTAACCTCTACTGTGGGTAAAATCCTGGAGGGCATTCTAAGGGATGCTATGCTGGAGTATCTGAAGAGGAATAACCTCATGACCCAGTATCAGCACGGGTTTACTAGGGACCGTTCATGTCAGACTAATTTGATCAGCTTCTATGAAGAGGTAAGTTCCGGACTGGACCAAGGGAACCCAGTGGACGTAGTATATATGGACTTTTCCAAAGCTTTTGATACGGTGCCACACAAAAGGTTGTTACATAAAATGAGAGTAATGGGGATAGGGGAAAATATGTGTAAGTGGGTTGAGAGCTGGCTCAGGGATAGGAAACAAAGGGTGGTTATTAATGGAGCACACTCGGACTGGGTCACGGTTAGCAGTGGGGTACCACAGGGGTCAGTATTGGGCCCTCTTCCTTTTAACATATTTATTAATGACCTTGTAGGGGGCATTCAGAGTAGAATTTCAATATTTGCAGATGACACTAAACTCTGCAGGGTAATCAATACAGGGGAGGACAATTTTATATTACAGGATGATTTATGTAAACTAGAAGCTTGGGCTGATAAATGGCAAATGAGCTTTAATGGGGATAAATGTAAGGTCATGCACTTGGGTAGAAGTAATAAGATGTATAACTATGTGCTTAATTCTAAAACTCTGGGCAAAACCGTCAATGAAAAAGACCTGGGTGTATGGGTGGATGACAAACTCATATTCAGTGGCCAGTGTCAGGCAGCTGCTACAAAGGCAAATAAAATAATGGGATGTATTAAAAGAGGCATAGTTGCTCATGAGGAGAACATAATTTTACCTCTATACAAGTCACTAGTTCGACCACACTTAGAATACTGTGCACAGTTCTGGTCTCCGATGTATAAGAAAGACATAGCTGAACTGGAGCGGGTGCAGAGAAGAGCGACCAAGGTTATTAGAGGACTGGGGGGTCTGCAATACCAAGATAGGTTATTACACTTGGGGCTATTTAGTTTGGAAAAACGAAGACTAAGGGGTGATCTTATTTTAATGTATAAATATATGAGGGGACAGTACAAAGACCTTTCTGGTGATCTTTTTAATCATAGACCTGAGACAGGGACAAGGGGGCATCCTCTACGTCTGGAGGAAAGAAGGTTTAAGCATAATAACAGACGCAGATTCTTTACTGTAAGAGCAGTGAGACTATGGAACTCTCTGCCGTATGATGTTGTAATGAGTGATTCATTAATTAAATTTAAGAGGGGACTGGATACCTTTCTGGAAAAGTATAATGTTACAGGGTATATACACTAGATTCATTGATAAGGCGTTGATCCAGGGAACTAGTCTGATTGCCGTATGTGGAGTCGGGAAGGAATTTTTTTCCCCATGGTGGAGTTACTCTTTGCCACATGGGTTTTTTTTGCCTTCCCCTGGATCAACATGTTAGGGCATGTTAGGTTAGGCTATGGGTTGAACTAGATGGACTTACAGTCTTCCTTCAACCTTAATAACTATGTAACTATGTAACTATGTAAGGCCTACCATAAGTAACACACTACGCCACCATGGACTCAGATCCTGCAGTGCCAGACGCGTCCCACTGCTTAAGCCAGTACATGTCCGGGAACGACTGAAGTTTGCTAGAGAGCATTTGGATGATCCAGAGGAGTTTTGGGAGAATGTCCTATGGTCTGATGAAACCAAACTGGAACTGTTTGGTAGAAACACAACTTGTCGTGTTTGGAGGAAAGAGAATACTGAGTTGCATCCATCAAACACCATACCTACTGTAAAGCATGGTGGTGGAAACATCATGCTTTGGGGCTGTTTCTCTGCAAAGGGGCCAGGACGACTGATCCGGGTACATGAAAGAATGAATGGGGCCATGTATTGTGAGATTTTGAGTGCAAACCTCCTTCCATCAGCAAGGGCATTGAAGATGAAACGTGGCTGGGTCTTTCAACATGACAATGATCCAAAGCACACCACCAGGGCAACGAAGGAGTGGCTTCGGAAGAAGCATTTCAAGGTCCTGGAGTGGCCTAGCCAGTCTCCAGATCTCAACCCTATAGAAAACCTTTGGAGGGAGTTGAAAGTCTGTGTTGCCAAGCGAAAAGCCAAAAACATCACTGCTCTAGAGGAGATCTGCATGGAGGAATGGGCCAACATACCAACAACAGTGTGTGGCAACCTTGTGAAGACTTACAGAAAATGTTTGACCTCGGTCATTGCCAACAAAGGATATATTACAAAGTATTGAGATGAAATTTTGTTTCTGACCAAATACTTATTTTCCACCATAATATGCAAATAAAATGATAAAAAACAGACAATGTGATTTTCTGGATTTTTTTTCTCAGTTTCTCTCCCATAGTTGAGGTCTACCTATGATGTAAATTGCAGACGCCTCTCATCTTTTTAAGTGGTGGAACTTGCACTATTGCTGAATGACTAAATATTTTTTTGCCCCACTGTATGTATGTGACAGATGTCATGTTGTCTGATAGTATTCTTGTGTGAGTTACGTGTAACTGCGGAAGGAATTTACTTATGGCATGATAGACTGCTTTTAGTTCCCTTTCATTAGATGAATCGTTCGACTCACTAATAGACCATTGCCCTTGAACTATCTGGTCTCCTAGATGGGCTCCCCAACCACTAGGATGGGCATCAGTAAAAATTGTTTTTAAAGGTTTAACTACCCAAGGGACCCCACCTACAAGGTGATTCGACTCTAACCACCAGGTCAGGGACTCGATTACATTTAATGGAAGGTATAGGCGGCTACCTAAATGACCTTGTAATTTCTCTTCTACCTGTAATATTGTATACTGCAACCGTCTAGTATCGAATTGAGCCCATGGGACCGCCGGAATGCATGATGTAAAGGAACCCAGAAGGGACATACCTTCTCTGAGGGAGATTACAGGGTTATTAATTACTGATTGCACTTTGTTATTTATTGTTAACTGTTTGGATTCTGGAAGGAAACACCTCTGACTTTCAGAGTCTAAGATAAGACCCAAGAATGTTTGATGGGTTGTTGGAGACAATCTGGATTTTTCCCAATTAATCAACCATCCCATTTCCTGTAGGGATGAAATTGTATTAAACAGGGGCTGCTGACATTGTGAAAGGGAATTTCCCATCACTAAAAGGTCATCTAAGTATGGAACTATGAGGGTATATTTTAATCTTAAGTATGACATTACTTTTGACATTAATTTGGTAAAGACTCTGGGAGCTATTGACAGTCCAAAGGGCATTGCTGGATATTGGAAATTACATATATGTCCCTTCATTATGACCGCCACACGAAGATACTGCTGATGTTCGATATAAATTGGTAGATGGTAATACACATCTTTTAAGTCAAGGACTGCCATGAAGCACCCGGGAATCAGAAGTTTTACAGTGGATCTGATAGACTCCATCTTGAAGGTTTGGTTTTCTAAAAAGATATTCAATTTCTTAAGATGTATTATAGTTCTATATGACCCATCTGGTTTTGGAACCAAGAATAAAAAGGAATAAAATCCCTTTCCTCTCTGATGAAATGAGACTTCTACTAATACTCTTTTGGATAGGAGATTTATTATTTCATGCTCCAAAAACTGTTGTCGAGATTGAGACTTTAAAGAAGTCAACAGGAATGAGTCCGGAGGGACTCGGGCAAATTTTAATTTTAGGACTGAAGTTGGAGGTTACTATACGCCATTGTGTGGAGAAAAAAGACAATCTACCACCTACAGGTAGATCTGTCCTAACGTGGTTTGTCTTCCATTTTAAATGGGTGTTTTCCGAAAAAAGAACCTTTTTGTTTGGTATCTCTATTGGCCCAGCGGTCCTGGTTTCTAAAATCCTTTCTCTTATTAAAAACGGGCTTCTGGAATGCTCTCCTATAAGATGGAAAAAAAATTATTAGGGAACCCCTTTTTCCTGTCACCCGCTTTGGTCAGGATTTCATCTAGTTTTGTACCAAACAGGTACTCACCCTGGCATGGAAGGCCACAGAGCTTTGATTTTGTTAGGGTGGCTCCTTTCCAACCCTTTAGCCAAAGCGCTCGGCGTGCCGCGTTGGTTAGGCCAGCTGCAAACTGAATGGAGTCAGCAGATGAATCTGCCAGGAATGCTGTAGCGTCTCTGACCAGGGGTAAAGAAGAGATTAGCTTATCTCTGGAGAGGCAGCCGTTTAGACCTTCTTCTAGGTTGTTTAGCCAGACTAACATGGACCTTGCTGTACATGTAGCTGATATAGCCGGTTTAAATGCCCCTGTACATGACTTCCATGCCCTCTTTAACAGAGAGCCGGCTTTGCGATCCAGCGGGTCTTATAGGGAACCAGAATCCTCTACTGGAAGTAAGGATTTTCTGGACATGGACGCAATGTCGCGTCTAGTTATGGGGCTTTAGCCCAAGTAGACATGTCCTCGTCATTAAAGGGATAACGCCTCTTCGATGATGAAGGCAACCCTTTTTGCCCTTGGCTCTTCCATTCTTTTTTAACTAAATTTTTAATTGCTGTTATTACTGGAAAGGTTGGTCTTTTCCTTTCTGATAGTCCTGCAAACATTATATCTTGTGGTGTTTTGGGTTCTCTGGTATACTTAATACCCATGGTGTCACAGACAGATTTAACAAGATTATCAATGCTTTCTGTTGGAAAGCACGTGTCTTGTTCACCTTCTGAGGAAATACATTTCTGGGAAATATCCGTATCTGTATCTTCATTATCAGTAGAACAGTCCGATTTTGGTGAATTATATTTCCTGCTTTTACTTTCAGGAATACTCTCTGAACTACATAAGGCCCGCAATTCGTCCCTGATCATTTGTCTGATGTCATCTGATCTTACTGAGGATTCTTCACGTAAGGTGGTTTCAATACACGTGTAACACATTCTCTTTGTATGACTATCCGAGAGGGGCTGGGTACATAAAGCACATTGATTGTGTTTTGATTTTTCGGTTCTTTTTGCCTAGGGTGCATAGAAAAAAAGAGGGAGCAACAATCAGCTTAATAGGGTGGGATACACACTCACCCAAGTGAAGCTATCGGTCAAGGTACCGGCTGGAGAGGAGGATAGGCATGAGAGGTGGATCGGTCGGTTCTGTTCTCCTTAGTGCTTCTTGTGGAGGATGTGCTCTGTTTGGATCATCTGCTGATGTACGGCTGCAAGGTGCATTGGCTGTGTCTTCTAATGAAGGCACCGCTGAGTCCTGAGGTGATGCCATGCTTTTGACACCGGGGTATCAGCGCCGGCATCCTTTTACACAGGAGGCCGCCATCTTCTTCCTGTTGTAGTCTTCGTCACTTCCGGGTCACGGCCATCTTATGTGCATCTGCGCACTGCCTGCTTGCCGGTGCCATCTCTCTCTCTCCTTCACTCACCCCGGAAACTTTTGTGGGGGATCACACACCGGGCCCCACACTCGCACGAATGCCTGCCGAGAGCGGTGTCGCGTTTACCTGAGTGCGTTTAGGCCTCTGCAGGCCAGCTGAAGCGTCCTCCTCCGTGAGCCAGGCGACTCCCCGATCCTGGCCTCACGGTGCCTGCCAGCAAAGGGGGGAGCTGAACCAGGACCCCCGAAGGAGCATCCAGCACTGGAGCCCCTGCAGTCCTCTAAGGTAAACCGCACAAGCGGCGTCCAGGCCAGGTATCCTCTTCTCCACGAGTTTCCTTAGGAACAGGAAACCAACTGTGGGAGCGAGGGGGACCGCCCCTTTTATCTCTCCATAGGGTTTCCTGTTCCTTGGAGCGGATCTCCTCTCTTAAGTGGGTGCTGTTGTGGTGAAGAGAAAAAATGATATAAATGAGGCATCGTTGTCATCGTACTGACCCGAAGAAAAAGGGCTCCTTTTCACTTGGAAGACATACGTCCGAGTCTCGCAGGTTAAAACCCTCCTCTGGCGCCGGCAATCCAGAGAGGAACGTGCGGCCGCATAGCAACACATGGAGCTGCACGCTCCGCTCTGGAGTGCCGGCGCCAAAGAAGGGTTTTAACCTGCGAGACTCGGACATATGTCTTCCAAGTGAAAAGGAGCCCTAAAACAGCTTTATCAATTTTACCACGTGGAACAGTATAAATACCCTCCCACCAAAAGAAACAAAAATAGGAATAAAAAGCGATCAAAAAATGTCTTGTGCCCAAAAATGGTACCTTTAAAAACGTCAACTCGTCCTGCAAAAAACAAGACCTAACATGACTCTGTGGGCCAAAATATGGAAAAATTATAACTCTCAAAATGTGGTGAGGGAAAAACTATTTTTTTTTTGCAATAAAAAGTGTCTTAGTGTGTGACAGCTGCCAAACATAAAAAACAGCTTTGAATAGTAAATCAAACCCCCCTTTATCTCACCCCCATAGTTAGAGAAAAATAATAAATTAAAACAGTATTTATTTCCATTTTCCCATTGGGGTTAGGGTTGGGGCTAAAATTAGGATTAGGGTTGGTGCTAAAGTTAGGGTTAGGACTAAAGCTAAAGAAAAAAAAGATGTTTTATTTTCATGGCTCTGCGTTATAAACTTGAGTGAAACACTTGGAGGTTCAAAGTTCTCAAAACATCTAGATAAGTTCCTTGGGGGGCCTAGTTTCCAAAATGGGTTCACTTGTGGGGGGTTTCTACTCTTTAGGTACATCAGTGGCTCTGCAAATGCAACATGACACCTGCAGACCTTTCCATCTAAGTCTACATTCCAAAATGTCACTACTTCACTTCCGAGCACTGACATGTGCCCAAACAGTAGTTTTCTCCCACATATGGGATATCAGCGTACTCCGTACAAATTGCACAACAAGTTTTGGGGTCCAATTTCTCCTGTTACCCTTGGTAAAATAAAACAAATTGGATCTGAATTTTTTTTTTTGTGAAAAAAAATTAAATGTTCTTTTTTTTTTTTTTAAACATTCCAAAGATTCCTGTGAAGCACCTGAAGTGTTAATAAACTTCTTGAATGTGGTTTTGGGCACCTTGAGAGGTGCAGTTTTTAAAATGGTATCCATTTGGGGTATTTTCTATTATATAGCCTCCTCAAAGTTACTTAAAATGTGATGTGATTTTGGTTCTGAAATTGTGCTTATTGTTAGTGCATTTGTCATTTGACAACGTTTTGGTGAGTCTGATCTTCATGTTGTGTGTTTTTTTGAGTTTTTCTGTAAGCTGTTTATGATATTAGAGTAGGACTCACAAGTTTATGAGGACCCTTGACGTTGGGTTGTGAGCTGATCCATTTTGGCCAAAATTGTAACTAATGCCTCTATTGTATTATATGCATTATTTAATTTTTTATCTTTTTTTGCACTTTTTATCATATTTTTGCAGGGTGCGGCAGGGCCCCTTTATGTTGGTTCTTGTGTGTTGTGTGATAGATTATATATATATATATATATATATATATATATATATATATATATATATATATATATATATATATATATATATATATATATATATATATATATATATATATATATATATATATATATCAATCAAAGAAGCTTTATTGGCAGGACCAAATACACATCAGTTTTGCCAAAGCAGGTGTATAAAGGCAATAGGAGTAGGGACTGTGGGGATGTTGGGTAGGAGCTGTAGGGGAGGTGGATGGGGGCAGATCCATTGTGGGGGCTATAGTCCATGGTATAGGGGAGGTGGATGGGGGCAGATCCAGGGTGGGGGCTATAGTCCATGGCATAGGGGAGGTGGATGGGGGCAGATCCAGGGTGGGGGCTATAGTCCATGGCATAGGGAAGGTGGATGGGGGCAGATCCATTGTGGGGGCTATAGTCCATGGCATCATAGTTCTCTTTCTCGCAGTCTATGACATTCGCTCACATACCGCGCTGCTATCTCCACTGCTCTCTCTTCTTCTCCCAGCAGGATATATGTTTTCTCTTCCTCCTTCATGGTGATGAAGTCCGGGAAGAGATGTGAGAGTCTCCTGAAGTGAGTGTCCCTCACTGCTGAGTATTTGGAGCAGTTTAGCAGGAAGTGGGTTTCGTCCTCTATGGCCTCCTGATCACAGTGTTGGCACAGTCTTTCCTCACTGGGCTTGTAGTTCTGCCTGTGTCGGCCACATTCGATGGCCAGACTGTGGGCACTGAGTCTATATCGGCTCAGGATATTGCGATCTCTGGGGTCCGGGAGTTTCTCCAGATATGGGGCCAGTCTGTATTCTCTCTGTAGACTCCGGTACGTGTTCAGTTTCTGTGAGTTGTTGATATCATTCTTCCAGTCACTGACATACCTCTCCTGGCCTTCGTCTGCCATCTTCCTGATTCCGGCTTTTGTCAGGTTGTTGTGATTGGTGTTCTGGTCCGGTTGGGTTTGGCTTGGCTGTTCCGAGGGTTCTGGTTTTTCTGTTTAACCTACATGTATCAGGGCTTTATGGTGATGGGAGCTTGGATTGCTCCTATGCAGGTGAGCCCGGAATGACAGCGCCCTCTTTAGAACTGTTAGGTGTAGAGGGAATCTGCCCAGCTCGGCCCGACAAGCACTGTTGGAGGTGCTCCGATGGACCTGGAGAAGGTGCTTGCAGAATTCCAGGTGGAATATTTCTGTTGGACTGGAATCCCACCTTGACCAGTCTGGGTAGGTGTGGGGACCCCAGACTTCGCTGCCATACAGGAGGATTGGGGCGATGATGGAGTCGAAGATTTTTAGCCAGACCCTCACTGGTGGCTTCAGATGGTAGAGTTTCCTTTGGATGGCATAGAAGGTTTTGCAGGCCTTGTCTTTCAGGGTCTCTATGGCTTGTTTGAAGCTCCCTGACCGGTGAATCTCTAGGCCCAGGTAGGTATATTTGTCCGTTCCTGTGAGGTCGCAGTTGTTGAGGACAAATGATGGGTGCTGGTCTGATTTTCTCTTTCTCCTCTGGAACACCATGGTGTTGGTTTTCTTTAGGTTGACCGGTAGGGCCCAGGTGGAGCTGAATTTCTCTAGGATTTTCAGGTTGTCCTGGAGGCCTTTCTCGGTTGGTGACAGCAGCAGCAGGTCATCTGCATACAGCAGGAATTTCACCTGCGTGTCGTGGAGGGTGAGACCTGGTGCTGAGGAGGATTCCAGGACGGTAGCCAGCTCGTTGATGTAAATGTTGAAGAGTGTTGGACTTTGGCTGCAGCCTTGTCTGACCCCGCGGTTCTGCTGGAAAAAAGCCGTTCTTCTGCCGTTCACACTCACGCTGCAGCGGTTCTCGGTGTAGGAGCTTTTGATGACATCATAGGTCTTTCCTCCTATTCCGCTCTCCAGCAGTTTCAGGAATAAGCCCGGGTGCCACACTGAATCAAAGGCCTTTTTAAAGTCCACAAAGCAGGCATATATCTTCCCATTCTTTGTATTGTAGACGTGTCTCTGAATGAGGCTGTGCAGAGTGTAGATGTGGTCAGTGGTTCGGTGGTTCGGCATGAACCCTGCTTGGCTCTTGCTGAGGACGTTGTGCTCGGTGAGGAAGGTGAGGATCCTCTTGTTCAGGATACTGTTGAACAGTTTTCCCAGGTTGCTGCTGACACATATGCCTCTGTAGTTGGCTGGGTCATACCTGTCCCCACTCTTGTGGATGGGTGTGATGAGGCCTTGGTTCCAGGTACGAGGGAAGTAGCCAGCGCTCAGCACAATATTGAAGAGTTTAACCATTGCAGCCTGTATTTCTGGTGGGCTGTACTTCAGCATTTCTGGTAGGATTCCGTCCAGGCCACTGGCTTTTCTACATCTTATGGAGGAGAGTCTCTCGGCTACTTCCTGTAGTGTTATAGGTGTATCCACCGGGTTTTGGAAGTTTTTGATTTTTTCCTCCATTGCTTTTAGTTTCGCCATTATATTTTCCTGTTCTTGACTTAGCTCTTCCTTTGGAATGTCTTTATAGAGGTCTCTGAAGTATTGGAGCCAGAGGTTGCCATTTTGGATATGGGTGTTGTTTTTCTTGTCTTTGGTGCCCATGTGGTTCCATAGTTCCCAGAAGGAGTTGTCCTGGAGGGCGTCTTGGAGTTGGTTAAGCTTGGTAGAGATGTAACTCTGCTTCTTCCTCCTGAGGAGGGTTTTGTACTGCCTTTGTATGGAGTCATAGGCTTCCCTCAGACCCAGGTGGTTGGGGTCTCTGTGTTTCTTGTTGGAGGCTGTTCTCAGGGTCTTCCGTACAGCTTTACATTCTTTGTCAAACCAGCCATTGACCTGTGTTTCTTTTGGTCTCTTGTAGTAGACTTTTTTAAGGTCGGACAGTCTGGCCATTGCGTAGAATATATTGTTGAGGTCCTTTGCGGCTTGGCTCACTCCCTCTGGGTTTGGCTTGTACTCGAGGTTGTAGAAGTGGTGCAGCATCCGCTGTATTTCAGGTCTGCTGGAAGCTTCTTTATACTTTAGTGCCGGCATTTTGGACCATTTATAGGATGGAGGCCGGGTGAAGAGGCCGCTCTGCTGTGGCTTCTGAGTGGATGGTTTCTCTGTAGATTTCATGTACAGAAGAAGTTGGCTGTGGTCTGACAGGTGCGTTTGTGGGGTGACTATGAGGGCGCTGACATCTGCCAGGTTCAGATCTGTAATGGCGTAGTCTACTACACTCCTCCCTACATGGGAGTTTAGTGTATACCTTCCTAAGGAGTCACCCTTGCTTCGCCCATTAAGGATATGAAGTCCTAGACTTCTACATACGTTCAGGAGCTTTCTGCCACTTTTGTTGACTGTGCTGTCATAGCTGTTTCTCTCAGTGTGTACAGGGTCTTGGTCGTCATTCTCTGCTCCAAGTATGTAGATGTTCCCATCCGTGGTCAGGAAGTCTCTCTCTCTCCCTGTTCTTGCATTGAGGTCTCCAAAGATGAGAACTTTGCCCAGGGCCTGATAATGGGCGGCTTCTCTTTGTAAGATCTCGAAGCAGTCTGGATTGAAGTAGGGGGACTCTGGCGGTGGTATATAGGTGGCACAGAGGTGGACATCAGACTGGCAGGTGAGGATGGAGCTGCTGATTCTGATCCATATGTGGCTGCCTCCTTTCTTCACCGGTTTGATGTACGGGTGGAGCTCCTCTTTATACCAGATCAATACTCCTCCTGAGCCCCGGCCCTGTTTGGTGTTTTTATTTTTCTGGGCATGGACTGAGAATTCCTTGTATCCAATAGGCACCAGGGATTCGTTTTCGGCTCTGGTCCATGTTTCCAGGAGGATCTGAATGTCTATATTTTTTCAGTCTTTGTATAAAATCAGGGTCCTTTGTTTTAGATCCAAAGGTTGAGGCGTTGAGACCCTGGATATTCCAGCTGCTGATTGTAAGTGAAGACATTCTTCAGTGTATTTTGTGTGTATATACCTTGTAATGAGTATAGCTGTGTGGGACAAACTGGATTTCTGACTGTTTTATAGAAGTGCTTGGTTCCATCCAGTCACATTAGAATTCTGCACAGTGCATTGAGCAGGGTCTTTATCTCTTCCCTATCTCTGCTCTGCATGTGTCTGTGCGGGCTCGGTGGTCTCCTCCATGGAGGTCTCCTCCTCTGATGGTCTGACACTGGGTGAAGAGCTTTGTTTCCAGCTTCAGGAGGTAGCCTTGGGGTTTTCTGCTCTTTCGTTCTCGGGGGTCTTTCAGTGTGATTATGGCCACTGTTGGATCCAGGCCTGGGGTCTCTGTTTAGCACGATGTCCTTCAGCTCTTTGGCCAGGAGGCTGACCCCTTGTTTGTTGAGATGTTTATTATCGTGCAGGTGACTGCTGTTTATGGAGGGGTGTTGTGCCAGGGTCACGGTTGGCACAGTCTTGATCCTTTCAGTCAGTTCTGTATTGATGGTTTGGGTGGTTTGCCTGGGTGTGTCCTTTCTTGGGAGCAGCGATGACAGAATGATTTTACTGTCTGGGAATTTTTGTTGTGCCATCTTTGCCAGGTTGATCAGTTGTTCTGCGATCTGCTGGTGCTGGTCTGGCAGGTTGTTTGTACCCGTGTGTATAATAATGTGCGTTGGGTTGGTAAACCGTGGTTTACTGATGACCTCTGCCACCTGTTCAATATTCGCACAGCGGATTGTACGGACCTGTTTTCCTGGGAATAGCCGCTGTGTATTTAGGTACTTCCCATTTGAGTCCATTATTAGGACAATGTCAGGACTTTGTGATGTCTTGGGTGGGCTACGGTGCTGCTGACGGGGGTCTGTGATGCTGGCTTTGCTGGTGGCTGGTTCTCTTCTGTCTTCCATCTCTCTGGTTTCAGGATCAGTCATATTGTTGGTTATTATTTTATTGCTAGTAGGTGTCTCTACATTCTGTTCAGTGGTGGCCATGTTGTCTGCTCTCTGGCTGGTTTCCATTGCCCCCGGCTTGTTCAGATGCCCAGGGCTATGGGCTTTTAATTCTGCAATCTCCATTCTGAGTTTATCATTGTCTTTTTTCAGTTCCCCCATTTCCTGTAGAGCTGCCTGGTGTTGACATTTCAGTTCACACATTTCTTCCCTTATTTTCTGTAGGGCTGTGTCATTTGTTGCTTGGTAATTTGCATTCCCTTGTGAGTTTCTTTCACATTCTAATTTCAGTTGGGCCAAGTCTCTTTCTAATTGAGATAAGAGGTCTCTGATGTTATCCTGCGAGAGGTGTGAAGTGTCGGGGGATAGGCGGCTCTGGCTGGGAATCTCTATATGAGCATTAGAGGTAGCATTAGAAGTAGCTGCTGGGGCTTGTAGTCCTTTATAGGTTTGTGCCTGCTCTTTGATATCAGAAAAACAATTTTCAAATTGCTGCAGAATCTCCTCCGTCCCCTGCACCATGACTGTGCCATTGTTGTATAGGCTTATGGTGAGCACATTGGTGCCGTCATCGGCTTGGCTGGTAATTTTAATCCGCTGGGCATTATTGGTGTTGGATTTAGTTACATGTTTATATCCATTGCACAGGGCAGTGTGCCAGGCTGAGAGCTGGTCTGTATAGAATAATACATTGGTTTTTCTTTTTGGTTCTTCCTTTGTGAAATCTGCATAAAGAGTCTCTGGATTCTCTCTAATATTGTCCTTCTTGGGTTTATTGCCCCACTGTGTTATCTCCAGATCTGACCCCAAGCATTCCTGTGTCTCTGGGCTTTGTTCCTTTACTTGTTCCAAATTTGTGTTCTCCATTTCTTATTTCTAAGAAGATTAATTTGTAACAAGTCTATAGGTTGTGTTGTAGTTAAGGAATTTTCCTACCTTTTATAGGTCCAGGTATCAGGAGGTCAGATGTATGATGCCAGCTGTTTCCAGTCTGCTTCCTCCAGGGGATTCTTGTTTTCTCCTTTAAATCCTCCAATTCTTCCTTTTTTTCATAAAATTTAAAGTCCAGTTCGGTCCAGATCACTTTTATGTTCCACGGAGTTGAGTTTTTCCAGGATTTGCCTTACAGTTGCCTCATTACAAGGTATAAAGTGATGGAAATTCAGGAGCTCATGTTCAGTGCTTCTTACTCCTAGGAATGGTGGGCGGGGTATATACATTACATATGTATGTATATATATATATATATATATATATATATATATATATATATATATATATATATATATATATATATATACACATTACATACATTACATGTGTATATACACACATTACATACATTCCATATGTATATATATATGTATATATATATATATATATATATATATATATATATATATATATATATATATATATATATATATATATATATATATATATATATATATATATATATATATATATATATACTAGCTGAAGAGCCCGGCGTTGCCTGGGCATAGTAAATATCTGTGGTTAGTTATAGCACCTCACTTCTCTTATTTTCTCATCACGCCTCTCATTTTCCCCATCACATCTTTAATTTTCCCCCTCACATCTCTCATTTTCTCCCTCACACCTCTCATTTTCCCCCTCACTCCTCTTATTTCCCCCCTCACTCCTCTCATTCCCCCCTAACACTTGTCATTTCGACCTCACATCTGTCATTTTCCGATCACTCCACTATTTTCCCTCACTCCTCTCATTTTGCACTCACACCTTTTCATTTTCACCTCACACCTCTCATTTTCACCTCAGTATATACATGTTTGTCATCTCCCTTATGTATAGAATACACCTGTATGTCATCTCCTGTATATAGTATATACCTGTATGTCATCTCCCCTGTATATAGTATATACCTGCTGTGTGTCATCTCCCCTGTATATACCTGTATGTAATCTCTCTCTCTCTCTCTCTCTCTCTCTCTCTCTCTCTCTCTCTCTCTCTCTCTCTCTCTCTCTCTCTCTCTCTATATATACACATTATATACCTGTATGTAATCTCCTCCTGTATATAGTATATACCTGTGTCATCTCACCTATATATAGTATATATATATATATATATATATATATATATATATATATATATATATATATATATATATATATGTGTGTCATCTCCTCCTGTATATAGTATATACCTGTATGTCATCTCCTCCTATACATAGCATATACCTGTATGTCATCTCCTCCTCTATATAGTACTGTATTTTTTCGACTATAAGACGCACATTTTTTCCTCCAAATTTGGAAGGAAAGTGTGGGTGTGTCTTATAGTACGGATATAGCATGTGGGGAGGGGGGCAGCAGCGAGTGGGATCGCAATGATATCCCACTTCAGGATGTCCCCGCTGCCGGAATCAGCTGCTGGGGAAAGCACATGGCCCCCCTGATTAAGTGCAGTGAATATTTATTAGCTGCTCCCCGCCCACCGATCAGCTGAGCGGGGAGCAGCAAATGAATGCTGCACTTAAGCAGCGACACACAGTTTCCCCAGCACTGATTCTGGGGAGAATCTGTGTGTCCGGGGGAGGAGGCAGCAGCAGCAGGGGCCAGGAGATCGCTGCATACCTGCCTGTGCTGGACGAGTGCTGTGCAGGAGGACCTGTGTGATGTTGGGAGTGGGCGGGCTGGAGCATCACATGGCAGGTCAGAGCCCTCCCTCTTCTGACATCATCACAGGTCCTTCAGACTCCCACCTAGAATCTGCAGCTTCCTCTTATGTCCTGCGCTGTGGAAAGGCAACAACAACAGGGAGGGCTCTGTGTGTGTGCAACCATGGGATGCTCCAGCTTTTACCTCACCACAGTGGCTGGCTGCCACAATTAAGAGGTCAGTCTTTACAAAACACAATAAAGCACTCTGCCACTCCTTTGGTGAACTATAACTCCCAGCATGTCATAGGATCTGCAGGACATGCTGGGAGTTATAGTTCTCCCATGGGATCTTAAAGCAGCACTCCAGTGTTATTTTGCAGTGCTGGAGTGGTGCTTTCACTATAAGCCCTGTGCCCCCATTCTTAGGGCTCATTTCCACATGCGAGGCACACGTCCGTATCTCGCATGTGGAAACCAAGCTGTGGAGCCGGCACTCCAGAGCGGAGCGTGCGGCCGCATAGGAACACATGGAGCGGCACAGCTCCGCTCCAAAGTGCCGGCGCCAGAGCTTGGTTTCCACATGTGAGATACGGACGTGTGCCTCGCATGTGGAAATGAGCCCTTATGCTCACCCTCCAGCGTCTTCATATCGTACTTCACAGACACCACACTGGTCCCGCAGCTTCCAACATAATAACATACTATTATATATAATAACACCACATATAATAGTATGTTATTTATGCTATTAAATATTTTACCACATTTTTTTTTGCTTCAAATATTTTTTTCCCTATTTTCCACCTCTAAAACCTGGGTGCGCCTTATAGTCCGGTGTGTCCTATAGTCCGAAAAATACGGTATATACCTGTGTGTCATCTCTCCTGTATATAGTATACAGGTCCTTCTCAAAAAATTAGCATATAGTGTTAAATTTCATTATTTACCATAATGTAATGATTACAATTAAACTTTCATATATTATAGATTCATTATTCACCAACTGAAATTTGTCAGGTCTTTTATTGTTTTAATACTGATGATTTTGGCATACAACTCCTGATAACCCAAAAAACCTGTCTCAATAAATTAGCATATCAAGAAAAGGTTCTCTAAACGATCTATTACCCTAATCTTCTGAATCAACTAATTAACTCTAAACACATGCAAAAGATACCTGAGGCTTTTAAAAACTCCCTGCCTGGTTCATTACTCAAAACCCCCATCATGGGTAAGACTAGCGACCTGACAGATGTCAAGAAGGCCATCATTGACACCCTCAAGCAAGAGGGTAAGACCCAGAAAGAAATTTCTCAACAAATAGGCTGTTCCCAGAGTGCTGTATCAAGGCACCTCAATGGTAAGTCTGTTGGAAGGAAACAATGTGGCAGAAAACGCTGTACAACGAGAAGAGGTGACAGGACCCTGAGGAAAATTGTGGAGAAGGACCGATTCCAGACCTTGGGGAACCTGAGGAAGCAGTGGACTGAGTCTGGTGTGGCTACAGGTGCCGCATTCCCCAGGTAAAGCCACTTTTGAACCATAAACAGCGGCAGAATCGCCTGACCTGGGCTACAGAGAAGCAGCACTGGACTGTTGCTAAGTGGTCCCAAGTACTTTTTTCTGATGAAAGCAAATTTTGCATGTCATTCGGAAATCAAGGTGCCAGAGTCTGGAGGAAGACTGGGGAGAAGGAAATGCCAAAATGCCTGAAGTCCAGTGTCAAGTACCCACAGTCAGTGATGGTGTGGGGTGCCATGTCAGCTGCTGGTGTTGGTCCACTGTGTTTCATCAAGGGCAGGGTCAATGCAGCTAGCTATCAGGAGATTTTGGAGCACTTCATGCTTCCATCGGCTGAAATGCTTTATGGAGATGAAGATTTCATTTTTCAGCACGACCTGGCACCTGCTCACAGTGCCAAAACCACTGGTAAATGGTTTACGGACCATGGTATTACTGTGCTCAATTGGCCTGCCAACTCTCCTGACCTGAACCCCATAGAGAATCTGTGGGATATTGTGAAGAGAAAGTTGAGAGACGCAAGACCCAACACTCTGGATGAGCTTAAGGCCGCTATTGAAGCATCCTGGGCCTCCATAACATCTCAGCAGTGTCACAGGCTGATTGCCTCCATGCCACGCCGCATTGAAGCAGTCATTTCTGCCAAAGGATTCCCGACCAAGTATTGAGTGCATAACTGAACATTATTATTTGATGGTTTTTTTTGTTTGTTATTAAAAAACACTTTTATTTGATTGGACGGGTGAAATATGCTAATTTATTGAGACAGGTTTTTTGGGTTATCAGGAGTTGTATGCCAAAATCATCAGTATTAAAACAATAAAAGACCTGACAAATTTCAGTTGGTGGATAATGAATCTATAATATATGAAAGTTTAATTGTAATCATTACATTATGGTAAATAATCAAATTTAACACTATATGCTAATTTTTTTAGAAGGACCTGTATATCTGTGTGTCATCTCCTCCTGTATATAGTATATACCTGTGTGTCATCTCCTCCTGTATATAGTATATATCTGTATGTCATCTCCTTCTGTATTAGACCTCGTTCACACGTTATGTGGTCAGTATTTTTACCTCAGTATTTGTAAGCTAAATTGGCAGCCTGATAAATCAGCAGTATATATTAGCTCACACATACACATAATAGACTGGTCATGTGACTGACAGCTGCCGGATTCCTATATGGTACATTTGTTGCTCTTGTAGTTTGTCTACTTATTAATCAGATTTTTTTTTGAAGGATAATACCAGACTTGTGTGTGTTTTAGGGCGAGTTTCGTGTGTCAAGTTGTGTGTGTTGAGTTGCATGTGGCGACATGCATGTAGCGACTTTTGTGAGATGAGTTTTGTGTGGTGACATGCGTGTAGCAACTTTTTGTGTGTCGAGTTGCATGTGACAGGTTAGTGTAGCAAGTTGTGTGCAGCAAGTTTTGCGCATGGCGAGTTTTGCGCGTGGCGTGTTTTATGTGTGGTGCCTTTTGAGTATGTGCAAGTTTTGTGTGAGGCAACTTTTGCATGTGTTGCAACTTGTGTGCATGTGGCAATTTTTCCGCGTGTGCAAGTTTTGCGTGTGGCGAGTTTTCCATGAGGTGAGTTTTGCATGTGTGGCAAGTTTTGCATGTGGAGAGTTTTGCGCGTGGCGAGTTTTGAGCGGCAACTTTAGTGTTTCGACTTTTATGTGGCGAGGTTGGTGTATGTGTGGTGAAATGTGTGCTGAGGGTGGTATATGTGTTCGAGCACGTGGTAGTGTGTGGCGCATTTTGTGTGTGTGTTCATATCCCCGTGGTGGTGTGGTGATTATCCCATGTCGGGGCCCCACCTTAGCAACTGTACAGTATATACTCTTTGGCGCCATCGCTCTCATTCTTTAAGTCCCCCTTGTTCACATCTGGCAGCTGTTAATTTGCCTCCAACACTTTTCCTTTCATTTTTTCCCCATTATGTAGATAGGGGCAAAATTGTTTGGTGAATTGGAAAGTGTGGGGTTAAAATTTCACCTCACAACATAGCTTTGACACTCTTGGGGTCCAGATGTGTGACTGTGCAAAATTTTGTGCCTGTAGCTGTGACGCCTCCAACACTTTTCCTTTCACTTTTTCCCCATTATGTAGATAGGGGCAAAATTGTTTGGTGAATTGGAAGGTGTGGGGTTAAAATTTCACCTCACAACATGGAGGCTGTAGCTGCGACGGTGCAGATGCCAATCCCGGACATACACACACATTCAGAGATATATATATATATATATATATATATATATATATATATATATATATATATATATATATATATATATATATATATATATATATATATATATATATATATATATACATACACACAGTACAGACCAAAAGATTGGACACACCTTCTCATTTAAAGATTTTCTGTATTTTCATGCCTACTATGAAAATTGTACATTTACACTGAAGGCATCAAAACTATGAATTAACACATGTGGAGTTATATACTTAACAAAAAAGTGTGAAACAACTGAAATTATGTCTTATATTCTAGGTTCTTCAAAGCAGCCACATTTTGCTTTGATGACTGCTTTGCTGTCAAGACACTGTGCATCACATTTATCTGTGTGAATAGTGTCTTATCCAAGCCTTACCTGTGTGCATTTTTGCTACTAGGCAGCCAACCCTTCTAAAGTTTGGGCGTGTGGGTGGTTGCTCTCATCAGTAGCTTGCAACTGTGCTGCTTTAGCATTTATTATTGGGGGCCTGCTGCACCCTGCTAGTGCATTTGTCATTTGACAAGGTTTTGGTGAGTCTGCTTTTCATGTTGCGTGTGATTTTGGTTCCAAAATTGTGCTGATGTAAAGTAGACATGTGGGAAATGTTACTTAATAAGTATTTTGTGTTACATATGTCTGTGATATAAGGGCACAAAAATGCCAAGTTGGAAAAATGCTAAATTGTCGCCAAATTTGCGCTTTTTTTCACAAATAAACACAAGTCATATCAAAGAAATTTTACTACTATGAAGAACAATATGTCACGAGAAAAGAGTGTCAGAATCACAGAGATCCGTGAAGCGTTCCAGAGTTATAACCTCATAATGGGACAGTGGTCAGAATTATAAAAATCGGTCTGGTCATTAACATACAAACAACCCTTGGGGGTAAAGGGGGTAAACTTGTGCCAAAAAGCAGCAGCCATGGGTTATTCTAAGCAGCTGCCTAGCACTCTGAAAATGAAAATGGTGGAAGACAACAAAGCAGGAGAAGACTATAAAAAGATAGAAAAGCATCTTCAAGTTGGGCACCCTGCAATGAGCAAAGATAGGCCTAAAAATAAAACAAAAAAAAGGTAAAAACAAAATATATGTATATACTGTATATCCTCATGTATAAGCCCAGATTCTGCTTTAAACGCCCCCCTCCCCTCGGCTTATACACAAGTCAATTGTATAGAACGCTAGAGGGGGGAGGGGGAGCGAACAACATACTCACCCTCGGTCGCTGCATCTCCATTGTTATGGCGCGGACAGCTCTCCTCTCCTGTGCTGAGCGGTCATGTGGTACCGCTTATTAAGGTAATGAATATGGACGTGTCTCCACTCCCATGGGTGGAGCGCATATTCATGAAAAAAAAAAAATATATATATGCATGTTTAGTATCTCCGAATTTGTGCTGTCATGGTGAATCATACGCTGAGTCACTCTTACCGTATATTGAACACTATAGAAAAAATAACAATTGCAGAATTCTACTTGTTCTGCCCATTAAAGGGAACCTGTCACCCCCATAATCGATGGGGAGGTAAGCTCACCGTCATCAGGGGCTTATCTACAGCATTCTGTAAATGCTGTAGATAAGCCCTCTATGTTACCTGAAAGAGGAAAAAAAGAGGTTAGATTATACTCACCTAGGGGCGGTCCCGCTGCGGTCTGGTCCGATGGGCGTCGCGGTCCGGGGCCTCCCATCTTCATTCCATGACGTCCTTTTCTGGTCTTCACGCCGCGGCTGCGGCACAGGCGTACTTCGTCTGCCCTGTTAAGGGCAGAGCAAAGTACTGCAATGTGCAGGCCTCTCTGACCTGTCCTGGCGCCTGCGCACTGCAGTACTTTGCTCTGCCCTCAACAGGGCAGACAAAGTACGCCTGCGTCACAGCCGCGGCGTGAAGACCAGAAGAGGACGTCATGGAATGAAGATGGGAGGTGCCGGACCGGACCTGAGACACCCATCGGACCCGGACCGCAGCGGGACCGCCCCTGGGTGGGCATAATCTAACTTCTTTTTCTCCTCTTTCAGATAACATCGGGGCTTATCTTCAGCTTTACAGAATGCTGTAGGTAAGCCCCTGATGACGGTGAGCTTACCTCACCATCGATTTTGTGGGTGACAGGTTCCCTTTAATGTGCAATGCAGCAAGTTAATTTATAAATGTAGTACCAGTTGTCACCATTAGAGGTCATTAGGTACACATTTATCCAGTTCTGTATCCAGGAGCTTATCACTTTATGTCTGTGTTCTGACTAGAACCACCCCCCCTGTTTTCCTGGGCAAAAGTTCCCCTGGACCTTGAGTCACACATGTTCCTGGCTCTCTCTTCCTGCAGATCATTGCTCTTGATAATCTTGATAAGCGGAATCCGGTAAGGCACAAATGTACGTACATGTGTGTGTTGTGTTGGAACACTTATGCAGCCACTGTGTAACAAAGTGTGTAGTTAGGCATGTTGTGCTTTGTTTCATATTGCTGTTTCTCTGTATGCAGATAGATGTTTTCCTGTATAAAGTAATACAATGCTGACAGCCTGAACTTGCCCTAGGATATCCATGATAACTGTGTATCTGTCTTATCCGGTGTAAAGTGTTAGCTCTGTAATCTCTGTTATTCATGTTATTGCGTCTTGTAACATGCTGCAATGTGCCAAGTACTGATGCACTGTTATTTCCTTTGTAGTTTTTACCTGATCATCCATTATATTGCATATCTCACAATATCATCCACTATTGTTGTTCATCATTCACCATCTCAATAAATATAGACTTAAGAACCTATACAGTCTGTTTACTGAGACAATGGATGAAGGATTAGTCGTAGGCTAGAATCCACACAGCATCATGTGGGGAGGAAGGCAGAACACTACTTTTTTTCACTAATTCTCCACACTTTTATTTTTTTTTCTGTTTTGCAGTACATCACGATAAAATAAATTGCAATACTCAAAAGTAAAACTCGCCCTGCAAAAAATACTGAAAGTCCATATATCACCAATTGGTTGGAAAAAAAAGTTATGACTGCTGGAAGATGAAGAGGAAAAAAGGAAAATGCAAAAGCAGAAAATAGCTATGTCAGGAAACAGTTAATATATTAATAACAGACCATAATATAAACCTAAAATACCTTGCTGTTATTTGTTTCCGGCAGATAAATGACAAAATGGGAAGCCTCCAAGAAATGTTCAAGCAGTAAGGTTACAGCCTATATTAATAAAAATGAAATAAAATATGATTACTTTTTTCACACAATAGCTTTTACATAAACAATATAGCTTTTGTAATTCAATAATTAAGCATATGACCATCAGTTGAATGCTTTCATCACAAGCAAATACATACTTATAGGTTACTATTACATTATGTACTGACTATGTACAGTAGTGTTCAGAATAATAGTAGTCCAATATGACTAACCAGATTAATCACTGTTTTTGTACAAATTATATCACCACATGTCAAACAATTTACCAGTTGGTGAAGTAGATTCTATGAAAACCACCAGACTCAGCATTCGTTATCTGCATGTTTTTGAGGGAGAGGGAGCGGCCGCCCAGGGTCCTGCGCTCTGAGGGGGCCCACCCCGCGCCACGCTACTTTATCGGCATGCACATCGCGCCCATACAGTTACATTCTGCGGCAGAGCAGGGAGAATTGATCTCCCTGCTCTGCTGCCCGGCCGCTATGAGCCACCTGAGCAGGTGGTGGGCCCGGTGCCAGCAGTGGGCCCCCTGCCAGTCATCACAGGGTGAGCTGTATCGACTGGATGTCAATACAGCTGACCGCAGTGATGAGGGAGCTTTACGCTCCCTCTTCCATCATCCAACTGTCAGCGTCTGACGTCGCCGACAATGACAGCAGGCATGATGATGTCAGTACTTGACGCTTGCAGTCGGAGATGAGCGGGAGCGGGGAGCAGCGCAGGAACCAGGAGTAAGAGAGGTGAGTATTTAGTTATGGGACTACATTATACTACAGAGGGTGGCTATTGGAGTGCATTATACTATAGAGCAGGGATCCCCAACCTGTAGCACGGGAGCCACATGTGATTTGTGGTCCCATGAATTGTAGCTCGCGGCTGTCTGTCAGCTTGGGCATTAGCTCCAGTTCTAGCAAACAGGTATGAAGAGCATATCTGAAAATGGTGAATTTTGTGAGCAGCCCTGCACAGAAGAGCAGATCTGGATGCATATATCCTGGTCTTAGGGGTTTTGAGATTATCTATAATATAACGCTGGGAGCGTCACTCAGTCCGAAGCTTTTATAGACTGCGCAAGCGCAAGCGCCGGTGCAGTCTAGACCCCACAGAGTGACGCTCCCAGGAGATTGCGGTATGCCTAAGCGCTGAACGGAGAAGCAGGGATGAGCTAGGAGGGTGAGTATGCAATACTTACCTGTCCCGTTCCACCGACGCGATTCTGGGCCATGAATGTCCCCCTGCTCCCGGAATCGGCGCCTGCGCAGTCCGCGCTTTCCGGCGCCATTTTATTGAAGACACACTGCGTGTCTTCAAGAAAATGGCGCCGGAAAGCGCGGACACCTGTGACGTTCAGTTCAGAGGGCGCGGTGATGCGCTTAATGCGTGCCGCCCTCTGACTGAACAGTCACAGCCAGAGGACCCGGAAGACGGAGCGGTGAAACGGGGGACAGGTAAATATAGCAAGTGCCGGGGGCCTGAGCTAGCGGCGACTCCGGCACCTGACCCCCACAGCGCGCCGGTGTCCCCGCCTGCTCAGGCCCCCAGCACAGCCACCCGCAATCTCAGCACCACCACGCACAGCCGCCCGCACTCACCTCCGCCACGCACAGCCGCCCGCACTCAGCACCGCCGCCCGCACTCAGCACAGCCGCCCGCACTCAGCACAGCCGCCCGCACTCAGCACAGCCGCCCGCACTCAGCACAGCCGCCCACACTCAGCACAGCCGCCCGCACTCAGCACAGCTGCCCGCACTCAGCACAGCCGCCCGCACTCAGCACAGCCCCCCGCACTCAGCACAGCCGCACGCACTCAGCACGGCCGCACGCACTCAGCACGGCCGCACGCACTCAGCACAGCCGCACGCACTCAGCACAGCCGCACGCACTCAATGAGACAGTGTCTTGGGAGTGCTTTATACGAGAATACTGAGTGAAGGGTATTGTAGGAAGTCCTGGATCTTTGTATACTGCTTTGGGGTGATCGATTTTTGTGGAAAATCTTTGGTTACCATTATGCCTGTAATGGGGGCTTAGGTTGCCACTATTGTGAGGGGGCAGGAGCTGAATGTGGCTTGTGACCCTCTCTCAAGGCATGATGTGCTCTCTCAGAGCTGAATGTGGCTCTCAAAGTCATCATTAGGAACCTCTGCTATAAAGGGTGGCTATGGGGGTGCATTATACTACAGAAGGTAGCTAATGGGGTGCATTATACTACAGAGGTTGCCTATGGGGTGCATTATACTACAGAGGAACAAAATGTGGGCATTGTTTTCTACGGCACCTGCACCTGGCATTACTACTGTATATACTCGAGTATAAGCCGACCCGAGTATAATCCGACCCCCCTAATTTTGCAACAAAAAACTGGGAAAACTTATTGACTCGAGCATAAGCCTAGGGTGGAAAATGCAGCAGCTACTGGTATATGTCAAAAATAAAAATAGATACCAATAAAAGTAAAATTAATTGAGACATCAGTAGGTTAAGTGTTTTTGAATATCCATATTGAATCAGGAGCCCCATATAATGCTCCATGCAGTTCTTTATGGCCCCATAGATGCCCCATATAATACTCCATGCCGTTCTTTATGGCCACATAGATGCAGATGCCCCATATAATGTTCCATGCAGTTATGGCCCCATATAATGCCCCATATAATGCTCCATGCAGTTACAGTCATGGCCAAAAGTATTCACACCCCTGCAATTCTGTCAGATAATACTCAGTTTCTTCCTGAAAATGATTGCAAACACAAATTCTTTGGTATTATAATCTTCATTTAATTTGTCTTAAATGAAAAAACACAAAAGAGAATGAAGCAAAAAGCAAAACATTGATCATTTCACACAAAACTCCAAAAATGGGCCAGACAAAAGTATTGGCACCCTCAGCCTAATACTTGGTTGCACAACCTTTAGCCAAAATAACTGTGACCAACCGCTTCCGGTAACCATCAATGAGTTTCTTACAATGCTCTGCTGGAATTTTAGACCATTCTTCTTTGGCAAACTGCTCCATGTCCCTGATATTTGAAGGGTGCCTTCTCCAAACTGCCATTTTTAGATCTCTCCACAGGTGTTCTATGGGATTCAGGTCTGGACTCATTGCTGGTCACCTTAGAAGTCTCCAGTGCTTTCTCTCAAACCATTTTCAAGTGCTTTTTGAAGTGTGTTTTGGGTCATTGCCCTGCTGGAAGACCCATGACCTCTGAGGGAGACCCAGCTTTCTCACACTGGGCCCTACATTATGCTGCTAAATTTGCTGGTAGTCTTCAGACTTCATAAAGCCATGCACACGGTCAAGCAGTCCAGTGCCAGAGGCAGCAAAGCAACCCCAAAACATCAGGGAACCTCCGCCATGTTTGACTGTAGGGACCGTGTTCTTTTCTTTGAATGCCTCTTTCTTTTCTCCTGTAAACTCTATGTTGATGCCTTTGTCCAAAAAGCTCTACTTTTGTCTCATCTGACCAGAACACATTCTTCCAAAACGTTTTAGGCTTTTTCAGGTAAGTTTTGGCAAACTCCTGCCTGGCTTTTTATGTCCCAGGGTAAGAAGTGGGGTCTTCCTGGGTCTCCTACCATACAGTCCCTTTTCATTCAGACGCCGACGGATAGTACGGGTTGACACTGTTGTACCCTCGGACTGCAGGGCAGCTTGAACTTGTTTGGATGTTAGTCGAGATTCTTTTTCCAACATACGCACAATCTTGCGTTGAAATCTCTTGCCAATTTTTCTTTTCCGTCCACATCTAGGGAGGTTAGCCACAGTGCCATGGGCTTTAAACTTCTTGATGCCACTGCGCACGGTAGACACAGGAACATTCAGGTGTTTGGAGATGGACTTGTAGCCTTGAGATTGCTCATGCTTCCTCACAATTTGGTTTCTCAAGTCCTCAGACAGTTCTTTGGTCTTCTTTCTTTTCTCCATGCTCAATGTGGTACACACAAGGACACAGGACAGAGGTTGAGTCAACTTTAATCCATGTCAACTGGCTGCAAGTGTGATTTAGTTATTGCCAACACCTGTTAGGTGACACAGGTAAGTTACAGGTGTTGTTAATTACACAAATTAGGGAAGCATCACATAATTTTTCGAACGGTGCTAACACTTTTGTCCACCCCCTTTTTTATGTTTGGTGTGGAATTATATGCAATTTGGCTTTAGGACAATTATTTTTGTGTTTTTTTTCATTTAAGACAAATTAAATGAAGATAATAATAAAGAATCTGTGTTTGCAATCATTATCAGGAAGAAACGGAGTATTATCTGACAGAATTGCAGGGGTGTTAATACTTTTGGCCATGAGTGTGTGTGTGTGTGTGTGTGTGTGTGTGTGTGTGTGTGTGTGTGTGTGTGTGTATGTATATATATATATATATATATATATATATATATATATATATATATATATATATTTATTTATATATTCCCAAGCCGGGGTGCTATAAAGAAAGGAGTGAGACTGAGGAAGGCGATCTCGAAAATGTAATTGCTGTATGTCTAGGGCGTATGATAAATCCACATTCTCCTAATGAAATAAGCCAGAGGATAGCAATGTGATACTCCGGCAAGTAATATAGCAGTGAGTATTTATTTGAAATTTGCATATGCTGAGGCACAACAAATTTGTCTGTGGCTTACAGCAACACAACGGGGTAACGTAGAGAAACACAAGTTACATAACCTGAAATGGCTGCCCAAGCCCTATTTCAGGATACTATTATATTACAAAGAAATTACCAGATTCCCTTTTAAAGTCTATTTTCTGTAATAATTTCTCAGATTTTGTATTAGAGCAGTCATTTTTCAGGACCAAAAAGGACTATGGAACAACAAATGCTTAAACGATAGGAACTTTGTGTAAAAATGTAGCAACAGAAAGAAGTACAATTGACAAACTGAAATATTAAAACAGGTATGGCAAGATTAAAATGTGAATTTATTTTCCAATTTGCATAAATCTTTTTTAAAACATAATTATCCCACAAGAAAAAAGGTGACGTTTGTTGGAGAGTACAACGGGACACACATGGAAAATTGATGGCAACAACAGCTGTATTTTTGTGGCATGTATGCTTGTTCCATTGAACTAGTAAAAAAATTATGGTAAAACTTTTTTTGTATCTCTCTCTCTCTCTCTCTCTCTCTCTCTCTCTCTCTCTCTCTCTCTCTCTATATATATATATATTTAAACTCCCCTGTCCCTTATCACAATTTACTTAACTCTAAAAACTATGTTGATAGGTTGGTGCACACACACAGAAAGTTATTGGTCTATGATTATTAAATTTGACTGGTAATGCAATTGCAAACCTTAAAGAAGTCGACCACTATTTGGACATAATATTCTCATACCCCTCACTTGGCCCCAATAAAAAAAAATAAATAAAAGGTTATACTTTCCTCCCGTGCTGGTGCTGTTCCCCGCGATGTCTGCACTCGGTCTCTGTTTATGTTCGATTTGTCAAACGGAGGAGACAGTGACGCCAGCCCTGATGGGGCGCCAATGTCACTTGTTACAACAGCATATAATCCCCAGAAGAGAGTGTGCCGACACCACAGGAACATAGCCGGCACAGGAGGTGAGTTATAGGCTTTATTATTTTATGGGGGGCCAAACTTTTTGATCAAGTAGTGACCAACCCCTTTAAACTTTTAGTTTTAGTTTTTTTAATTAGCTCCACTTTGAACAAAAATACAGAACAAGTTAAGTAACCATAAAATGTTACATTGCTAATCAGATACAAGTAGGTTCATGGCTGAAAACAAACACACAGAAACAGCATGCAGTATGATCTTGGGGGTGTACATTTACAAACCAGAACAATTAAAACAGATATTTAAAAATTTAAATGTACAGGTTCTTTGAAAAAGTAAAACCAAATTAACAAAAATGACCACTGCAAAAAGGAGATGACAAGAAAAGCTAGGCACTCTCATTTCCCAAAAAAGATCAACTGCAACAAGCCACTGTATTCAGGTGGCATGTACGGGTCTACATCAACAAAGTGTGCAAAAAAATAAAATCATATTTTTACAGCATGACACTTAGAGAAGTAGACAGTTGTATTTAAATTTCTGCATTAAAGATTTTTTTTTGTCTTTTCAAAAATAAGTAGATAAAATGATGCCCCTTTGTTTCAGTGATTTCAGTTTTAGGGGCGGAGTTGGTTTCTGCTTGCCGGGTTCTCTTCTAACAATGTGCTATGTTGCTGGCTTCACTTCTAATTAGTGCCAGCAAGAGTGTGCACTGTCAATAAGCACTGAGAAGAATATTGTATTAGTAAAATACACAGCTATAGGAGTCATGCCACATCTATAGGAGTCTTGCCTGGGCTTTTTTGTAGAGGGATTGAGATCCTCTTTTTTCTTTAGCCGGCTGGGGGACAAAATGTTTTTCAATGTTGGGGCCCTTCGAAACATTATCAGGGGATTGCTGGGAAGAAGCTTCCCCAATATGGGATCATTAAAGTGCCACTGTCACCCCCCTCCAGCCGTTATAAACTAAAAGAGCCACCTTGTGCAGCAGTAATGCTGCATTCTAACAAGGTGGCTCTTTTAGTTTTAGGTTCAAGCATACCCCAAATAAAACGTTTTTATACTTAGCCACAATTCCTGTCTCTAGCCAGGTAGGCGGGTCCTCACTCCCCAGCTTGGCCAGCTCCTCTGCCGTCACTCACATCTTCCTTAGGGCAATAACATGGCAGTGACGTTATCGCAGGTCCTACAGCTATTTGCTGTGCAGCAGATCCATCCTGGTGTTCTGTGGATGTCTTTTGTTCTCTGGAATCAGCCATTACATCAGACGGCCAGAGCTTACTGCGTCTGCGCAGGACACCAGTACACAGCGCAGGCGCCGGATTTGAAATGGTAACAGCGCTGAGGGGGCGGCGCCGAAAGCGCAGGAAGATGTGAGTGACGGCAGAGGAGCTGGCCAAGCTGGGGAGTGAGGACCCACCTCCCTGGCTAGAGACAGGATTTGTGGCTAAGTATAAAAACGTTTTATTTGGGGTATGCTTGAACCTAAAACTAAAAGAGCCACCTTGTTAGAATGCAGCATTACTGCGGCACAAGGTGGCTCTTTTAGTTCATAACGGCTGGAGGGGGGTGACAGTGGCCCTTTAAGAAGTATGCCCCAATGTTTTATCAGAACCAGACAAATTATCTTGTTCTGGGCTGAAAAAGTAGTAATACAATTGAAGCTTAACCCCTTCACCCCCAAGGGTGGTTTGCACGTTAATGACCGGGCCAATTTTTACAATTCTGACCACTGTCCCTTTATGAGGCTATAACTCTGGAACGCTTTGACGGATCTTGGCGATTCTGACATTGTTTTCTCGTGACATTGTACTTCATGTTAGTGGTAAAATTTATTCGATATAACTTGCGTTTATTTGTGAAAAAAAATTGAAATTTGGCGAAAATTTTGAAAATTTTGCAATTTTCCAATTTTGAATTTTTATGCCCTTAAATCACAGACATATGTCACGCAAAATACTTAATAAGTAACATTTCCCACATGTCTACTTTACATCAGTACAATTTTGGAACCAAAATTTGTTTTTGTGACGGAGTTATAAGGGTTAAAAGTTGACCAGCAATTTCTCATTTTTACAACACCATTTTTTTTTAGGGACCACATCTCATTTGAAGTCATTTTGAGGGGTCTATATGATAGAAAATACTCAAGTGTGACACCATTCTAAAAACTGCACCCCTCAAGGTGCTCAAAACCACATTCAAGAAGTTTATTAACCCTTCAGGTGTTTCACAGGAATTTTTGGAATGTTTAAATAAAAATGAACATTTAACTTTTTTTCACACAAAATTTATTTCAGCTCCAATTTGTTTTATTTTACCAAGGGTAACAGGAGAAAATGGACCCCCAAAGTTGTTGTACAATTTGTCCTGAGTATGCTGATACCCCATATGTGGGGGTAAACCACTGTTTGGGCGCATGGCAGAGCTCGGAAGGAAAGGAGTGCCATTTGACTTTTCAATGCAAAATTGACTGGAATTGAGATGGGACGCCATGTTGCATTTGGAGAGCCCCTGATGTGCCTAGACATTGAAACCCCCCACAAGTGACACCATTTTGGAAAGTAGACTCCCTAAGGATCTTATCTAGATGTGTGGTGAGCACTTTGACCCAACATGTGCCTCACAGAAGTTTATAATGCAGAGCCGTAAAAATAAAAAATCATATTTTTTCACAAAAATGATCTTTTCGCCCCCAATTTTTTATTTCCCCAAGGGTAAGAGAAGAAATTAGACCACAAAAGTTGTTGTGCAATTTGTCCTGAGTACGACGATACCCCATATGTGGGGGTAAACCACTGTTTGGGCGCATAGCAGAGCTCGGAAGGGAAGGAGCGCTATTTTACTTTTCAATGCAAAATTGACTGGAATTAAGATGGGATGCCATGTTGCGTTTGGAGAGCCCCTGATGTGCCTAAACATTAAAAACCCCCACAAGTGACACCATTTTGGAAAGTAGACCCCCTAAGGAACTTATCTAGATGTGTTTTGATAGCTTTGAACCCCCAAGTGTTTCACTACAGTTTACAATGCAGAGCCGTGAAAATAAAAAATCCTTTTTTTCCCACAAAACTTATTTTTTGGCCCCCAGTTTTGTATTTTCCCAAGGGTAGCAGGATAAATTGGACCCCAAAAGATGATGTCCAATTTGTCCTGAGTACGCTGATACCCCATATGTTGGGGTAAACCCCTGTTTGGGCACACGGGAGAGCTCTGAAGGGAAGGAGCACTGTTTTCCTTTTTCAACGCAGAATTGGCTGGAATTCAGATCGGATGCCATGTCCCGTTTGGAGAGCCCCTGATGTGCCTAAACAGTGGAAACCCCCCAATTATAACTGAAACCCTAATCCAAACACACCCCTTACCCTAATCCCAACAGTAACCCTAACCACTCCTCTAACCCAGACACACCCAACCCTATTCCCAACCGTAAATGTAATCCAAACCCTAACCCTATCTTTAGCCCCAACCCTAACTGTAGCCCCAACCCTAGCCCCAACCCTAGCCCTAACCCTAGCAATAACCCTAGCCCTATCACTAGCCCTAACACTAGCCGTAACACTAGCCCTAACCCTAGCCCTAACCCTAGCCCTAACCCTAGCCCCAACCCTAGCCCTAACCCTAGCCCTAACCCTAACCCTAGCCCTAACCCTAACCCTAGCCCCAACCCTAGCCCTAACCCTAACCCTAGCCCCAACCCTAGCCCCAACCCTAGCCCTAACCCTAGCCTCAACCCTAGCCTCAACCCTAGCCCTAACCCTAACCCTAGCCCTAACCCTTGCCCTAACCCTAGCCCTAACTCTAGTCCTAACTCTAGCCCTAACCCTAACCCTAATGGGAAAATGGAAATAAATACATTTTTTTATTTTTTTTTTTATTTTTCCCTAACTAAGGGGGTGATGAAGGGGGGGTTTGATTTACTTTTATAGCGGGTTATTTAGCGGATTTTTATGATTGGCAGCTGTCACACACTGAAAGACGCTTTTCATTGCAAAAAATATTTTTGGTGTTACCACATTTTGAGAGCTGTAATTTTTCCATATTCACAGAGTCCACAGAGTCATGCAAGATCTTGTTTTTTGCGGGACGAGTTGATTTTTTTATTGGTAACATTTTCGGACACGTGACATTTTTTGATCGATTTTTATTCCGATTTTTGTGAGGCAGAGTGATCAAAAACCAGCTATTAATGAATTTATTTTGGGGGAGGCGTTTATACCGTTCCGCGTTTGGTAAAATTGATAAAGCAGTTTTATTCGTCGGGTCAGTACGATTACAGTGATATCTCATTTATATCATTTTTTTAATGTTTTGGCGCTTTTATACGATAAAAGCTATTTTATAGAAAAAATAATTATTTTGGTATCGCTTTATTCTCAGGACTATAACTTTTTATTATTTTTTTGCTGATGATGCTGTATGGCGGCTCGTTTTTTGTGGGACAAGATGACGTTTTCAGCGGTACCATGGTTATTTATATCAGTCTTTTTGATTGCGTGTTATTCCACTTTTTGTTCGGCGGTATGATAATAAAGCGTTGTTTTTTGCCTCGTTTTTTTTTTTTTTTCTTACGGTGTTTACTGAAGGGGTTAACTAGTGGGGCAGTTTTATAGGTTGGGTCGTTACGGACGCGGCGATAACAAATATGTGTACTTTTATTGTTTTTTTTTTATTTTATTTAGCTAAAGAAATGTATTTATGGGAATAATATTTTTTTTTCTTTATTTAGGATATTTTTTTTATTTTTTTTTTACACACATGTGGGGAATTTTTTTTTACTTTTTTACTTTGTCCCAGGGGGGGACATCGCAGATCACCGATCTGGCAGTGTGCACAGCACTCTGCCAGATCTACGATCTGCTGTGCAGGGCTGCAGGCTTACCAAGTGTCTGCTCTGAGCAGACACTAGGTAAGCCACCTCCCTCCCTGCAGGACCCGGATGCCGCGGCCATCTTGGATCCGGGACCTGCGGCGAGGAGGCAGGTAGGAGACCCTCGGAGCAACGCGATCACATCGCGTTGCTCCGGGGATCTCAGGGAAGCCCGCAGGGAGCCCCCTCCCTGCGCGATGCTTCCCTATACCGCCGGTACACCGCGATCATGTTTGATCGCGGTGTGCCGGGGGTAATGTGCCGGGGGCGGTCCGTGACCGCTCCTGGCACATAGTGCCGGATGTCAGCTGTGATATGCAGCTGACACCCGGCCGCGATCGGCCGCGCTCCCCCCGTGAGCGCGGCCGATCGTGTATGACGTACTATCCCGACGGTGGTCATACGGGCCCACCCCACCTCGACGGGACAGTACGTCAGATGTCAGAAAGGGGTTAACATTGAGGGCATCAAAACTATGAATTAACACATGTGGAATTATATACTTAACAAAAAAGTGTGAAGCCTGAAAATGTGTCTTATATTCTACGTTCTTCAAAGTAGCCACCTTTTGCTTTGATGACTGCTTTGCACACTCTTGGCATTCTCTTGATGATATTCAAGAGGTAGTCACCGGAAATGGTTTTCACTTCACAGGTGTGCCCTGTCAGCAGGGCCGGTTTTAGACAAAGTGGGGCCCAAGGCAAAAATTTAAAGTGGGGGCCCCAAATGATAACATCGCACTGTGGCCCCCATATTTAGGGGCCTTATATCGGCCAACGGCTCTGCCACTAGCTGTATGCAGGGTCACTGCTGGCACTTTGAAAAGCAGCTTTTCGCCATGCTCATATGCAGAATTTTTGCAGCTCTTTCTTCTGCAAATAAGTAGTTAACAGCATTTTACAGCACAAGCAAAAACTGAGATTTTCAGAAATCTCCTGGACACCCTTTTATTTTCCCCAGACTGAATTTCACAACTGCAGCGTTTTTAAAAAATCTGCAGCATGTCCCTTCTTTCAGCAATTTTTTTCACCTGTAGAAAGCAATGAAAAAGTTTAAAAAATGATGCAAATGTTGCAACGTAGTTTCTCGCTGTGTTTTTTTGTGAATAACACTAACTTTATTAACCCCTTTCTGCCATTGGATGCACTATTCCGTCCATGTGAGGTGGGCCCTAATGCCCAAGGACGGAATAGTATGTCCAGCACGATCGGCCACGCTCACGGGGGGGAGCGCGGCCGATCGCGGCTGGGTGTCAGCTGCCTATCGCAGCTGACATCCGGCACTATGTGCCAGGAGCGGTCACGGACCGCCCCCGGCACATTAACCCCCGGCACACCGCGATCAAACATGATTGCGGTGTGCCGGCGGTACAGGGAAGCATCGCGCAGGTAGTAGGCTCCCTGCGGGCTTCCCTGAGACCCCCGGAGCAACGCGATGTGATCGCGTTGCTCCGGGGGTCTCAGGGAAGCCCGCAGGGAAGCCCTCAGGGAAGCCCGCAGGCTCGCACGCGTTGCTGCGACGGTCTCTTACCTCCTATCCCCGCAGGCCACGGATCTAAAATGGCCGCGGGGCTGCATCCGGGTCATGCAGGGATTACTTCCGGGTGCCGTGCAGGCGCTGGTAAGCCTGCACGGCTGTATGTCAAATCGGTGATCTGACAGAGTGCTGTGCAAACTGTAAGATCATCGATCTGTGATGCCCCCCCCCCTGGGACAAAGTAAAAAAGTTAAAAAAAAAAATTCCCACATGTGTAAAAAAAAAAAAAAAAATCCTAAATAAAGAAAAAAAAATAAATAAATAAATATATATATATATATATATATATATATATATATATATATATATATATATATATATATATATATATATTATTCCCATAAATACATTTCTTTATCTACCGTAAATAAAAAAAAAAATCAAACAATAAAAGTACACATATTTAGTATTGCCGCGTCCGTAACGACCCCACCTATAAAACTATATCACTAGTTAACCCCTTCAGTGAACACCGTAGGGAAAAAAAAAAAAAAAAACGAGGCAAAAAACAACGCTTTATTCTCATACCGCCAAACAAAAAGTGGAATAACACGCAATCAAAAAGACGGATATAAATAACCATGGTACCGCTGAAAACGCCATCTTGTCCCGCAAAAAAAGAACCGCCATACAGTATCATCAGCAAAAAAATAAAAAAGTTATCGTCCTCAGAATAAAGTGATGCCAAAATAATTATTTTTTCTATAAAAAAATTTTATCGTATAAAAGCGCCAAAACATAAAAAAATGATATAAATGAGGTATCGCTGTAATCGTACTGACCCGAAGAATAAAACTGCTTTATCAATTTTACCAAATACGGAACGGTATAAACGCCTCCCCCAAAAGAAATTCATGAATAGCTGGTTTTTAGTTGTTCTGCCTCACAAAAATCGGAATAAAAAGCGATCAAAAAATATCCCGTGTCCGAACATGTTACCAATAAAAACGTCAACTCGTCCCGCAAAAAACAAGACCTCACATGACTCTGTGGACTCAAATATGGAAAAATTATAGCTCTCAAAATGTGGTAACGCAAAAAATATTTTTTGCAATAAAAAGTGTCTTTCAGTGTGTGACGGCTGCCAATCATAAAGATCCGCTAAAAAAGCCGCTATAAAAGTAAATCAAACTCCCCTTCATCACCCGCTTAATTAGGGAAAAATTAAAAAATTTAAAAAATGTATATATTTCCATTTTCCCATTAGGGTTAGGGCTAGGGTTAGGGCTAGGGTTAGGGCTACAGTTAGGGTTGGGGCTAAAGTTAGGGCTTGGATTACATTTACGGTTGGGAATAGGGTTGGGATTGGGGGTTAGGGGTGTGTCTGGGTTAGAGGTGTGGTTAGGGTTACCGTTGGGATTAGGGTTAGGGGTGTGTTTGGATTAGGGTTTCAGTTATAATTGGGGGGTTTCTACTGTTTAGGCACATCAGGGGCTCTCCAAACGCGACATGGTGTCTGATCTCAATTTCAGCCAATTCTGCGTTGAAAAAGTAAAACAGTGCTCCTTCCCTCCCGTGCGCCCAAACAGGGGTTTACCCCAACATATGGGGTATCAGCGTACTCGGAACACATTGGAGAACAACTTTTGGGATCCAATTTCTCCTGTTACCCTTGGGAAAATACAAAACTGGGGGCTAAAAAATAATTTTTGTGGGAAAAAATTTTAGTTTTATTTTTACGGCTCTGCATTATAAACTTCTGTAAAGCACTTGGTGGGTCAAAGTGCTCACTACACCTCTAGATAAGTTCCTTAGGGGGTCTACTTTCCAAAATGGTGTCACTTGTGGGGGGTTTCAATGTTTAGGCACATTAGTGGCTCTCCAAACGCAACATGGCGTCCCATCTCAATTCCTGACAATTTTGCATTGAAAAGTCAAACGGTGCTCCTTCCCTTCCGAGCTCTCCCATGCGCCCAAACAGTGGTTTACCCCCACATATGGGGTATCAGCGTACTCAGGACAAAGTGTACAACATATTTTGGGGTCCATTTTCTCCTGTTACCCTTGGTAAAATAAAACAAATTGGAGCTGAAGTAAATTTTGTGTGAAAAAAGTCAAATGTTCATTTTTATTTAAACATTCCAAAAATTCCTGTGAAACACCTGAAGGGTTAATAAACTTCTTGAATGTGGTTTTGAGCACCTTGAGGGGTGCAGTTTTTAGAATGGTGTCACACTTGGGTATTCTCTATCATATAGACCCCTCAAAATGACTTCAAATGAGATGTGGTCCCTAAAAAAAAATGGTGTTGTAAAAATGAGAAATTGCTGGTCAACTTTTAACCCTTATAACTCCCTAACAAAAAAAAAATGTTGGTTCCAAAATTGTGCTGATGTAAAGTAGACATGTGAGAAATATTACTTAAGTATTTTGTGTGACATATCACTGTGATTTAATTGCATAAAAATACAAAGTTGGAAAATTGCAAAATTTTCAAAATTTTCATTAAATTTCAGTTTTTTTCACAAATAAACACAGGTAATATCAAAGAATTTTTACCACTATCATGAAGTACAATATGTCACGAGAAAACAGTGTCAGAATCACCGGGATCCGTTGAAGCTTTCCAGAGTTATAACCTCATAAAGGGACAGTGGTCAGAATTGTAAAAATTGGCCTGGTCATTAACGTGCAAATCACCCTTGGGGGTGAAGGGGTTAAACATGTACTGTAGACAAAATGCATACTGTAAAAAACAAACAGCAAAAGCTCTAAGGGTGTGTGCCCACAATCAGAAAACGCTGTGGGTCGGCTGTTGTGTACTTGTGCAGCGTCCAACCCGCAGCGGCCACATGTAATAGTATAGTGGCTGGGACTTCAAGAAATTGCATCTCTACTATGTGTGCACTGACACCCGCACCTCACCCGCAGAGACGGACATGGGGCGCGTCTCTCCAGACCCCAGAATGTCAATTTAGATGGCGTAGACGTGAGTCTCCACAAGAGAAATCTCACCCGTACAATGTATAGGACACAGGGATTCCGCACAGATCAATGAACACATGCAGAATCACCTGTGTTTAAAACATGGCAGCACTTTGGACGCAGCACATGTCCACTGCATCCAAAGGGCTGCCATTTCCGGATCCTCTGCATATACCCTAAAAAATGGGTGTTTTGAAAGCAGTGTTTTTATTGCCAAGAGAGCAGGCTTTGGCTGCAAAAAAAATGCACCAAAAACGCTGATTCCTATGCACACCTGTACTATATATGTGTATGATTTACCCTCATTATTTCACGTGGGAATTCATTTATTTGTATAAAATAAATGCCCTGATTCAGCAGACAATATTCCTGTCTTGTGTCATCAAGACAGTAGTGACAGGAGGTCGCCCTGTCAATTTAAAAGCAGTGATTAGTGACTGTGGTCAGAGCCTATGCTGATGGCTGTTGTATGCAACTGTGAAACCTGATCCTACAGCAAACAGCACAGAGCTCCAGAGTCCAGACCACATGAGTAAATCACAGCACTGAGGGGGTCTCAAGGGGGGTTAGGGAGAGGCATTCCAGAACAACAGAGCAATGCACAGCACTGCTGTACACCCTCTGGGCGCTTCATACAGGGGCTGCAGAGGCAGGAGGCCCCCTTTCTAGGTGGGGGCCCCAGGCGTCTGCCTGGTCTGCCTGTGTCAAACGCCGGCCCTGTCTGTCAGGTTTAATAAGTGGGATTTTTTGCCTTATAAATGGGGTTTGGACCATCAGTTGTAATGAGCAGAAGTCTGGCGGATACTCAGCTGATAATCCTACTGAACAGACTGTTAGAATTTGTATTATGGCAAGAAAAAAAGCAGCTAAGAAAAACAAGTGGTCATCACTACTTTATGAAATGAAGGTCAGTCAGTCCGAAAAATTGGGAAAACTTTGAAAAAGTGTCCCCAAGTGCATTTGCAAAAACCATCAAGCGCTACAAAGCAACTGGCTCACATGAGGACCGCCCCAGGAATGGAAGACCAAGAGTCACCTCTGCTTCGGAGGATAAGTTTATCCGAGTCACCAGCCTCAGAAATTGCAGGTTAACAGAGGCTCAGATTAGAGACCAGGTCAATGTCACACAGAGTTCTAGCAGCAGACATCTCTACAACAACTGTTAAGAGGAGACTTTGTGCAGCAGGCCTTCATGGTAAAATAGCTGCTAGGAAACCACTGCTAATGACAGGCAACAAGCAGAAGAGACTTGTTTGGGCTAAATAACACAAGGAATGGATATTAGACCAGTGGAAGTCTGTCCATTGGTCTGATGAGTCCAAATTTGAGATCTGTTGTTCCAACCACAGTGTATTTGTGCGACGCAGAAAAGGTGAACGGATGGACTCTACATGTCTGGTTCCCACCGTGAAGCATGGAGGAGGTGTGATGGTGGGAGTGCTTTGTTGGTGACACTGTTGGGGATTTTTTCAAAATTGAAGGCATATTGAACCAACATGGCTACCACAGCATCTTGCAGCGGCATGCTATTCCATCCGGTTTGCGTTTAGTTGGACCATAATTTATTTTTCAACAGGACTGTAATGAGGGAGCAGCCACCACCTTGGATATGGGGCATAATGCTGGCCTCCTATCAGAGATTGGCCTGACTCCGTTTTGTCTCACATCAGAATTCACCTGGTCACACGTCTGCAGGGATATGAGCACTCCTAGCCCCCACCTTTTTCCTACTTGAATGAAGACCCTTTAGTATGGTAATGGACTGAGACCAGTGTAGCAGGCAGATTGCACTTCAAAGCTTGAATGATGAAGCCACGCCAGCAGGGAGCATGGAGGTGCTTGGGGGCTCAATTAAAGCAAACATGTCAGATGGCTACAGGAGGACACGTCTATTGTCTTCCCAGCCGGACCGTCTACAACATGAAATTATGCATCCGAGGTACAGGCTCATACAAAATATCCTCATAGCCCTTTAGAAATTGTGCATCTGACAGTGCAACTCCCGAGTCAGTGAGAGTTCTGGAACCTGTGATATAGAGATCAGACTCCCACAGTGATCAAAGGGGTCCTGGTTTGATCCCTGTACGACAAGCAGAACAAACCACATGTGCTGGTACCGCCCGTGTACTGATCCGATCATCCTGAGAGAAGTTATTCCATTTATCAGGTATTGGGAATAGATTCTGCAAGGAAGCTGGAGGGTGGAGATTGTTAGCCCACCCAGGTACAGGGGGGAGGGAGAAAGAAGGATTATGAGCTGAGGACGCATGGAGAGTGAGACAAAACAGAAGAAGATGATGATGATGATGATGATTATGATGATGATGAAATAAGGAACAGGGCATATGACAGCCAGAGGGAAGCAAGCACATGCTTTTTGGGGGCTGCCCGGCAACTAAAAGTCTTGTACCTGTGGAACACAGAGTTCCCCGGCCTCCACAAGCGACCTTCAACCTGGTAAATTGACCTCCTGCTTTATACCTCTAAGCCTTGTACTATTGTTGTTATATTTTACTCTGACTGTAACATTTGGTATATTTTTACTGTATATTTTGTGTAATTATATAGTGCGCGTTAAGGTAATTAAACCATAAATTAATCTTGGGCTGATCCTTTTATTCTGATTGTGAATCTTAGAATACCCAGCATGGGTAACAGGGCAGTCTCCCCGGCGGCCATTTGCTCTAGGTGCAGTTCCCTTATTGACCTGAGAGACAAAGGGGGCGCCAGAGAGCTGTGCCTGTGTAGTTACGTCATGGATAGATGACGTGGGAGGAACCAGTTTCCTTCACATTGGTGGCAGGGTGGTGGGATCAGAGTATTAGTGTGCGTGGGTCCCCTACTCCCAGACACTTAAGACTACCAGAGGTAACTTTCACTGCTGGGGTCTTAAGCTCAGCCCAGCACTAAACGGTCAGAGTGTAGATATAATAAGTTGTGTGCAAGGTCATGGTTACAGCTGTGTCAGTAACCAGAGGCTCCAAAGATGGCAGATGGCACCAGGAGTGTGGTGAGGGCGCAGGCGGTGGTGGACGGTACCGTTCAAGGCGAGGGGGAGCTCAGCCAGGACTCCCCAAGGAGCCAGCCACCCGTGCTTAGTCCCGGAGGGGACTACCCATCACCTACCCGCCCCACCTGTCCACATCAGCGGCCCTTGTTGCAGCGGCAGTGGCACGTCCCGAGGCCGTTATCATAGACGCCTATGTGCAACTCATGGCAGCTGCAGAGAAAGCAGCGGATAGAGCGTGCAGAACGCCATGAAGCAGCGGAGCGGGCAGAGAAAGCCGTGGAGTGAGAGCGAGCAGAACGCTGTGAAGCTGCAGAATGGGTAGCAAAGCAAACAGCGGCAGAGAAAACAGCGGAGCGCCAACACCGACTGATGATGGCTCAACACGGGCTCCTGCTGGACGCCCCAGCACTACCAGAGTCAAAGCCTTCCAAAGTCCGGGTCGAGGACTTACCTCTGCTTGAGAAGGATGGAGACCTGGATTCCTTCCTGTTGCCCTTTGAAAGGACCTGCCTCCAACACCATCTAGCCCCGGATCAATGGGCAAGATACCTAACCCCCCATTTGAGGGGAAAGTCCCTGGAAGTTATGGGGACTTACCTGCCAGGGTAAAGCAGGACTACAACAGCATCAAGTGGGCCCTGATCCAACACAACAACCTCACCCCGGAGTCCTACCGCAAGAAGTTCCCGAGCCTGCAGCAGGGTCCAAATGACACTGGACCGACCACATGCTGGTGTCGCTTAGCTGCAGAGCACTGGACCTCGGGTCTAGCGCTCACCACCTGCCAGGAGGTCCAGGAACTGTCCAGCATGGAGCAGTTATTGTGGAACTGCCAAGAGGAACCCCGGCAGTTCCTCCATGACCGGAAACCAAAGGGGGCTTCTGCTACAGCCGCCCTGGCAGACGACTATGCCAATAACAGGGCAGCTGAGCCAAAGAAGCCTGCCAGCAGCACCTGGAGAGGGGGTAAGCCCAATCCTGTCCCTGTTTCTCCAGCCCCCAGAGTGCAAGGGGTGTACCCCCTGCTGCCCTCTACAGGCCAGGCACAGAACCCAGACGTTGTCATCACTGCAACCAGCAGGGACACTTCAAGGATGAGTGTCCCCAGCGTCATAAGGCCCCATCCCTGTCCCATAAACTGTCCACTGTTTTATGTGTGGGAGGGGGTGCTGGGAGGTCCCTGGACAATTACCAACCCGTCACCATCGGCAGCTCAGCGGTCATGGGACTGCGGGACACAGGCGCTGAACGAACCCTGGTACTTCCTGAGGTGGTGTCCCCTCAAGACTTGGTACCAGGGAAAACCCTTTCCGTCTCCAGAATTGGAGGCATGGAACCGGCACTGCCTGTTGCAAAGGTGTTTTGGACTGGGACGCCGGGAGGGGAATGAGGGAGGTGGGAGTAACGCCAAATATTCCTGCCAATGTGTTACTTGGGACCGATTTGGGGTGGCTAGTGTCTCAGTATGTGTAATAATTATAGGGGATAACTCAGGAGACTCTTTGCGTGGAACAAGACAACTACAGGCCACAGTCTTATAAGTGGTAAAGTCTATATTATCACACAGTGATTCAAACAGGTGCAGAGAGAAACTCAAGTCCACAACACTCGGTGCAAATATCAAATGCAGCTCAGCAGTCTATAGGAAACTTCAGAGGAAAATGCAATCACGCAGAAAGTCTATGAAGCACAATTATTCTTGAGGATACTTGACACAAATAAGTCCTTGTTTAGTTCAAATACAGATAGATATGCTTATAAGGCAGTTCAAATATTATCTTAGCTCAACCAGGGAGGCCTGGGTAATAGTCTCAGGTTTTTGCAGAGCAGCAACAGCTTACATGTCCAACAAATGCAGATGGAAGTAGACACGAGCAGCAGATGAAGGAGGATTACTGGAAACCGATGTATGCAGCAGAAACTCAGAGCAGAGTAGCAGTATAACCACACAGGTTCACAGGAGCAAGTATATAGCCAAGGAGCCACCAGGGTCAGGAGCTGGATCAAGGCAGAATACTCTAGCACAGACTGAAGGCCGGGGTGGAGTTTTATAGCAGGAAGACACAGTGCACATGAGACCAAAGACGCCATCTTGGAAAAGGGCAGTAATGCACAAAAGACAATAAAAAATGTTCAGAGTCCTGACATTACTCCCTCCTTAGAAGCGGCCTCAGGACGATCCTGGACCTGGTTTCTCAGGGAATCTCTGATGAAAACGAGAAATCTTCTGTTGGGCATTGATGTTTTCCACAGGTTCCCAAGAGTCTTCCTCAGGGGGATATCCCTGCCATCTTATCAGATATTGGAGCCGATTCCTGCGAATCCTGGAATCAATAATTTCCTCCACCACAAATGGTTCTTGCCCATCAAATCACCACAGGCTGCGGAGGTGGCACAACACGTCCCTGGAAGGTATTAGGAGATACAGGCTTTAGTAAAGATACATGAAAAACTGGGTGTACCTTCATAGTCTTAGGCAGCTTCAGCCGGCAGGCCACAGAGCTCACAATAGCGTTGATCTTGAAAGGGCCAATGAATTTATGTCCAAGTTTTTGTGAAGGAACGTTTAACGTTAGATTCTTAGTTGCTAACCACATAGAATCTCCTACCTTGAACATGGGAGCAGGTTTACGGAATCTATCAGCCGATCTGTATAACGTTCTTGAGCTGTGGTGTAATAATTATAAGGGATAATTCAGGAGACTCTTTGCGTAGAACAAGACAACAGGAGACCGTTTTATAAGTAGTAAAGTTTATATTATCACACGGTGATTCAAACAGGTGCAGAGAGAAACTCAAGTCCACAACACTTGGTGCAAAAAATAAACGCAACTTAGCAGTGAATAGGACACTTCAGAGGTAGATGCAAACAAACAGAAAGTCTATGAAGCACAGTTATTCTTGAGGAAACTTGACACAAATAGATCCTTGACTTAGTCCAGACACAGATAGATATGCTATAAGGCCGTTCAAATCATATCTTAGCTCAACCAGGGAGGCCTGGTTAATAGTCTCAGGTTATTCCAGAGCAGCACAGCTTACATGTCCAGCAAATGCAGATGGAAGTAACACAAGCAACAGATGAAGGAGGATTACTGAACACTGGTGTATGCAGCAGGAACTCAGAGCAGAGTGGCAGGATCTCCAACACAGGTTCTCAGGAGCAGGTGCAGGTGCAAGGCCAGGGAGTAATCAGGAGCTGGATGCAAAGCAGAATAATCTAGCATAGACTGAAGGCTGGGGTGGAGTTTTATAGCAGGAAGACAATTGCACATGAGACCAAAGACGCCATGTTGGAAAAGGGCAGTAATGCACAAAAGGTAAAAAATGTTCAGAGTCCAGACATGTGGTCAGGGATTCCTTCAGAACCTCCAGATTTTGCCTCATCGCAGTCAGCCTTTCCTCCACTGCCGGAACCGGAGAATTAATTGGAGACCTAGGTAAAATACACGGATGATAACCTAGATTGGCAAAGAAAGGTGTAAATTTAGTGGAGGCGCTCTGAGAATTGTTATATGAAAATTTGGCTAACGGCAGCAACTCCAACCAATCATCCTGGAGATGGCTGACACAGCACCTTAGATATTGTTCCAGCTTCTGGTTGGTACGCTCAGTCTAACCATTTGTCTGGGGATGGTAAGCGGAAGAGAGACAAACATTAATATTGAGTGCAGAGCAAAACTTCTTCCAGAATCTTGAAGTGAACTGCACTCCACGGTTAGAGATGATCTCATCCGGGACCCCATGCAACCGAAAGACATTCTGTATAACCAAGTTTACTGTATCTTTAGCTGAGGAGACGCCGGTGCACGGAACAAAATGAGCAGCTTTAGTCAGGCAATCAACTACCACTATGATTGTATTCATGCCCCCCGATGTAGGCAGCTCCACAATAAAGTCCATTGATATAGACCCCCAAGGGCGGGACGGAACAGGTAGTGGCTGTAGAAGACCCGTAGGTGCCACATGAGGAGTCTTGTAACGAGCACATACCTCGCAAGAGAGAACATAGTCCTTGGTATCCTTCAGGCAAGTTGGCCACCAGAAGAATCGGCTAAGGAACTTGTGTCTTCTGTACCCCCCTGTGACCAGCCAACTTGGAGTCATGTACCAACTTGAGGATCTGCAGAAGGACGACCTCAGGGACGTAGAAACGTCAATCTCTGAACCACATGCCACCCTTAAAGACAAGATTGATATCAACAGGTGGGTTGGCCAGAAATACATCACAGTCATAAGCCTCCCTGCACTCCTTCCACAAGTCCTGATCGTGGATAACTCCGATGAAATTGGCATCAGACAGAATTGTCTTGGACGGGGCTCCAGGTACGGAATCCGCAGCATGGATTCGGGATAAAGCATCAGCCTTCCCATTACGAGAACCTGGATGGTACGAGATAAAGTTACATTGATTTAAAAATAAGTTCCAACGAGCCTGATGAGGAGAAAGACATCTAGCGGATCTAAGGAACTCTAAATTGTGATGGTCAGTTAGCACTATGATCAGTTGTGCAGCTCCTTGCAGATGATGCCTCCATTCTTGGAAACCGCAATAATAGCCAGCAATTCCTTGTCTCCCACGTCGTAATTCTTCTCTGCTGAGGTTAGTCTACGGGAAAAGAAAGCACAAGGATGTAGCAGACCCTTCTCTCCAGTTCTTTGGGAGAGAATAACCCCCAAAGCATTATCAGAAGCGTCCACCTACACAATGAAAGAAAGTGTTAGATCTGGGTGTATCAACAGTGGTGCTGAGGTGAAACAGATCTTAAGCCGATCAAAAGCTTATTGAGCCTGTGATGACCACTTAAAGGGCTTTTCCTTCTTTGTCAAGTAAGTAATGGGATGGACAATATCAGAAAAATTTCGAATTAAGCGTCTGTAGAAATTTGCAAAACCAATAAAACGTTGGACCTCCTTAACGTTGTTGGTTATTGGCCAGTCAAGGACAGCCTGAATCTTACCAGATTCCATGTTCAGCCCCTGGGGAAAGATGATATAACCTAAGAACTGTATCTCAGAACAATGGAACTCACATTTATCCGGCTTAATATACAGATGGTTCTCTTTCAGTAGTCTTAAAACAGTTTTGGCATGTTCTTCATGTTCCTGTAGAGAGTCAGAAAAGATTAGTATATTGTCCAAATAGATCACCACAAACTGGTCCAACAAATCTCTGAAAATGTCATTAGCAAGGTGTTGAAATGTTGCAGGGGCATTACAAAGCCCGAAGGGCATCACAAGATATTCAAAGTTTCCATACCGGCATCTGAATGCTGTCTTCCACTCATCCCCTGGATGAATATGCACCAAATTATAAGCCCCACGAAGATCCAGTTTAGAGAACACCTTAGCACGGCAGACTCTTTCCAGTAATTTGGGAATCAGAGGCAAAGGGTAACGGTTTTGTATGGTTACCTTATTTAGTTATTGATAGTCAACACAGGGTCTCAGGGTCCCATCCTTCTTTTTTACAAAAAATATAGGTGCCCCTGCTGGTGAGGAAGAAAGACTTATGAAGCCTTTGGCCAGATTTTCATCAATATACTCCTTTAAGGCTTGAAGCTCAGGTGCCGCCAAAGGGTATACGTTACCAAAAGGAATAGCTGCCTCAGGAAGCAGCTCAATGGGACAATCATAATGCCTGTTTGGAGGAAGCTGATCTGCATTCTTCTTGTCACAGATGTCAGAGAACTCTTTATATGCTGAAGGTAAAGAAAATATATGTACATGTAGTTCCGTAGCCGTGGACTCAGGGACAGCTTCTGTTAACGCTGAGTTGCTCCTTGTTGGAAAGATAATCTCGTTGGTCTCCCAGTTGATAATTGGGTTCAGAGAACGCAACCAAGGAATGCCTAAAATCATGGGAAAATGAGAAGAAATTAGCAAGAAAGTTGCTCCTGATGATTAGGCTCCAGCAAAATTTCAAGGAGTACGGTCTCCTGATCCACAGGCCCAGAGATTAAAGGTGACCCATCCACTGTTTCCATGGTAATTGGAGAGGCTCTTTGCTGAATTTCAATACCATGTTCCTTGGCAAATGTGATATCCATGAAATTGCCACCTGCACCAGAGTCAATCATAGCTGCACTGGAAATCCACTGTCGTCAACACAGGATCTTAATAGGGAGAGAACAGTGAGAGTTCTTTTCCTTAAGCTACTTGGGGGGTGAAGTCATAGAAAGTGAATGGAATACAGCGTTTAAAGGCAGGCTACATTCCGAGATGTCAGATTCATCATCATAGTTGTCATACTCCCCTACCGCTGCTAGCACCTTGTTAGGCCACTTGGGACAGTTGATTAAAAAGTGATCAGACTGACCGTAGTAGAAACATAGACTTTCACGAAGGCGATGCTCCCAGCGCCCATTAATCTCGCGCCTCTGAATGGAATCAATTTGCATGGGCACCTCATCCACGTCCCGAGATGTTTTACCTACAAGCTCTTTGGAAGGAAGGGAAAAGTTAGAGATACCGTTAAAGGCAGCAAACTTCTGCCTACGCTCAGTAAGGCGAATGTCTATGTGCACACAATGCTGTATAAACGTTTCTAGCTCTTGTGGTGACTCAGAGTGAGCTAATTCATCTTTTCCAATACTAGACAGACCCCTATTAAAAATAGGCAATTGTGCATAACTGTCCCAAATAGTATCTACCGCTAATCTCCTGAATTCAGTGGCATACTCAATAACAGAACGTTTAGCCTGGTGTTAAGACAATAAAGCAGATTCAGCGGTTGCACGGCGATTAGGATCATCAAACATTAATGCCATTTCGGCCAATAAATCATCCAAGTTATTTAACCGTGGGTCACGAGACTCAATCATCGGATTCGCCCAGGCGAGCGCTCGTCAGGTCAGCAGCATTATTACACACAAAACCTTGGATCTATCATTAGCAAAACGTTGGCATGTACATCAAAATATAGCATACATTGATTCACAAAGCCACGAAATTTGTCGCGATCACCATTAAATCTGAATGGGGGCAACTTAGGTGGGCTAGCTGGTGGTGGTTGCCCAGAGGGTAAAGTCGCTTGTGCAGCTATTTGTGTGCTTATGTCCTGAAAAGCCCGTCCATACTGGGACTCTATGCCAGCATGTTTGTTTTCCTGGGCTGCCATGCGGGTGCTTAAGTCCTGCAAAGTCTGTCCAAACACTTGTTGATTGTGTTCAAAGCTTCCAAACTTCTTTTGCAGACCTTCCACATCTTTCTGCAGTGATGCAGTGAACACCTGCTCTAATCTGCATTCTGCAGTCTTTGTTCCAGCAGTCTCCTCTTTTGTGGCTAGAGTATCCTGTAATAATTATAGGGGATAACTCAGGAGACCCTTTGCGTGGAACAAGACTGTTACGGAACCACCCAGCACCCAGAATATGTTGTGCAGTCATATGTATGTATAATAGGTTCCATGTGAGATGCATGTCCCTAATGCATCAGCCCACAGGCTGTGCCTCTGGGTAGAGGGGACAAGATATCCCCCTTCTGACCTCCCCTGTCATGAATCCCAATGGCTAGGGATAGCACAGGACAAGCAAGGTACAAATATATAACGGACGAGCTCTAGGGTGATGGAACCTGGGCTGACCGCTGCCCTACGCCTGACAAACGCAACTAGAGATAGCCAGGGAGCGTGCCTACGTTGGTTCTAGACGCCACGCACCAGCCTAAGAGCTAACTAGCACTGCAGAGAAAATAAAGACCTCACTTGCCTCCAGAGGAATGAACCCCAAAAGGTATAGTTGCCCCCCACATGTATTGATGGTGAAATGAGAGGAAGGCACACACATAGAGATGATATATATAGCTTTAGCAAATTGAGGCCCGCTGTAAACTAGAAAGCAGAACGATACAAAAGGGGACTGAGCGGTCAGCAAAAAACCCTAATCAAAAAAACCATCCTGAGATTACAAGAACCCATGTGCCAACTCATGGCACATGGGGAGAACCTCAGTCCACTAGAGCTACCAGCTAGCCTAGAGACATAATAAGCAAGCTGGACAAAAAACCAAACAACTGAAAATCAGCACTTAGCTTATCCTGAAAGATCTGGGAGCAGGTAGGCAGGAACCAAACAGAGCACATCTGAATACATTGATAGCCGGCAAGGGAATGACAGAAAGGCCAGGTAAAATAGGAAACACCCAGCCTCCGATGGACAGGTGGAAACCAAAGGCTGCAACCCACCAAAGTCACCCAGTACCAGCAGTAACCACCAGAGAGAGCCCACAAACAGAATCCACAACAGTACCCCCCCCCCTTGAGGAGGGGTCACCGAACCCTCACGAGAACCCCCAGGGCGATCAGGGTGAGCTCTATGGAAGGCGCGGACCAAATCAGTCGCATGAACATCGGAGGCGACCACCCAGGAATTATCCTCCTGACCATAACCCTTCCACTTAACCAAATACTGGAGTTTGCGTCTGGAAACACGAGAATCCAAGATCTTCTCAACAACATACTCCAATTCTCCCTCCACCAGCACCGGAGCAGGAGGCTCAACCGAAGGAACAACGGGCACCTCATACCTCCGCAACAACGACCGATGGAACACATTATGAATAGCAAACGATGCTGGGAGATCCAAACGAAAAGATACAGGGTTAAGAATCTCCGAGATCCTATAAGGACCGATGAACCGAGGCTTGAACTTAGGAGAAGAGACCTTCATAGGGACAAAACGAGAAGACAACCACACCAAATCCCCAACAAGAAGTCGGGGACCCACGCGGCGACGGCGATTAGCAAACTGCTGAGTCTTCTCCTGAGATAACTTCAAATTGTCCACCACCTGATTCCAAATCTGATGTAGCCTGTCCACCACCACGTCCACTCCAGGACAATCCGAAGGCTCCACCTGACCAGAGGAAAAACGAGGATGAAACCCCGAATTACAGAAAAAAGGAGAGACCAACGTGGCAGAACTAGCCCGATTATTAAGAGCAAATTCGGCCAGTGGCAAAAAAGCAACCCAGTCATCTTGATCAGCAGAAACAAAACACCTCAAATAAGTTTCCAAGGTCTGATTAGTTCGCTCCGTCTGGCCATTCGTCTGAGGATGGAATGCAGACGAGAAAGACAAATCAATGCCCATCTTGGCACAAAATGTCCGCCAAAATCTAGACACAAACTGGGATCCCCTGTCAGAAACGATATTCTCCGGAATCCCATGCAAACGAACCATGTTCTGAAAAAATAAAGGGACCAACTCAGAGGAAGAAGGCAACTTAGGCAAGGGCACCAAATGAACCATCTTAGAAAAGCGGTCACACACAACCCAGATAACGGACATTTTCTGTGAAACCGGGAGATCAGAAATAAAATCCATGGAAATGTGCGTCCAAGGCCTCTTCGGGATGGGCAAGGATAACAACAACCCACTGGCCCGAGAACAGCAAGGCTTAGCTCGAGCACACACTTCACAAGACTGCACAAAGGTACGCACATCCCTAGACAAGGAAGGCCACCAAAAAGACCTGGCCACCAAGTCTCTAGTACCAAATATTCCAGGATGACCAGCCAACACAGAAGAATGGACCTCGGAGATGACTCTACTGGTCCAATCATCCGGAACAAACAGTCTTTCTGGTGGACAACGATCTGGTTTATCCACCTGAAACTCCTGCAATGCACGTTGCAAGTCTGGGGATACGGCGGACAATATTACCCCATCCCTAAGGATACCAGTAGGCCCAGAGTCTCCAGGAGAGTCAGGCACAAAACTCCTGGAAAGAGCATCTGCCTTCACATTCTTTGAACCTGGCAGGTATGAAACCACGAAATTGAAACGAGAAAAAAACAACGACCAACGAGCCTGTCTAGGGTTCAAACGCCTGGCAGACTCAAGGTAAATGAGATTCTTGTGATCAGTCAAGACCACCACACGATGTTTAGCACCCTCAAGCCAATGACGCCACTCCTCAAATGCCCACTTCATGGCCAAAAGCTCCCGATTACCCACATCATAATTGCGCTCGGCGGGCGAGAATTTTCTAAAGAATGCACATGGCTTCATCACCGAGCCATTAGAACTTCTCTGTGACAAAACCGCCCCCGCTCCAATCTCGGAAGCATCAACCTCAACCTGAAAAGGAAGTGAAACATCTGGTTGACACAACACAGGAGCAGAAGAAAACCGGCGCTTAAGTTCCTGAAAGGCCTCCACGGCCGAAGGAGACCAATCAGCAACATCAGCACCCTTTTTAGTCAAATCAGTCAAAGGTTTAACAATACTGGAAAAATTAGCAATGAACCGACGATAAAAATTAGCAAACCCCAAGAACTTCTGTAGGCTCTTAACAGATGTAGGTTGTGTCCAGTCACAAATTGCCTGAACCTTGACGGGATCCATCTCAATAGTAGAAGGAGAAAAAATGTACCCCAAAAAAGAAATCTTCTGGACTCCGAAGAGACACTTTGAGCCCTTCACAAACAGAGAATTGGCCCGCAGAACCTGAAACACCTTCCTGACCTGTAGAACATGAGACTCCCAGTCATCAGAAAACACCAAAATATCATCCAAATACACAATCATAAACTTATCCAGATATTCACGGAAAACATTGTGCATAAAGGACCGAAAGACTGACGGAGCATTGGAGAGTCCAAAAGGCATTACCAAATACTCAAAATGGCCCTCAGGCATATTAAATGCGGTTTTCCACTCATCACCCTGTTTTATCCGCACCAGATTATACGCACCGCAAAGATCTATCTTAGTGAACCACCTAGCCCCCTTAATGCGAGCAAACAAATCAGTCAATAATGGCAATGGATACTGATATTTGACTGTAATCTTATTCAGAAGGCAATAATCTATACAAGGCCTCAGGGAACCATCTTTTTTTGCCACGAAAAAAAAACCTGCTCCCAGAGGGGACGAAGATGGACGAATATGTCCCTTTTCCAAGGACTCCTTAATATAATTCCGCATAGCAGTATGCTCTGGCAGTGACAGATTAAATAAACGACCCTTAGGGAACTTACTGCCAGGAATCAAGTCTATAGCACAGTCACACTCTCTATGAGGAGGGAGCGAATTGAGCTTAGGCTCCTCAAAAACATCCCTATAATCCGACAAAAACGCAGGGATCTCCGAAGGAGTAGAAGAAGCGATAGAAATCGGAGGTGCATCATCATGAACCCCCTGACATCCCCAGCTTAGCACAGACATTGTTTTCCAGTCCAGGACAGGATTATGAGTTTGTAACCATGGCAGACCAAGCACTAGTACATCATGTAAATTATACAGTACAAGGAAGCGAATCACCTCCTGATGAACGGGAGTCATGTGCATGGTCACTTGTGTCCAATACTGCGGTTTATTCATAGCCAATGGCGTAGAGTCAATTCCCTTCAGAGGAATAGGAACTTCCAGAGGCTCCAGACTAAAACCGCAGCGTTTAGCAAATGACCAATCCATAAGACTCAGGGCAGCGCCCGAATCCACATAGGCATCGACGGAAATGGAAGACAGTGAAAAAATCAGAGTCACAGACAAAATGAACTTAGGCTGCAGAGTACCAATGGCAAAAGATTTATCAAGCTTTTTTGTGCGTTTAGAGCATGCTGATATAACATGAGCTGAATCACCACAATAAAAACACAATCCATTTTTCCGCCTATAATTTTGCTGTTCACTTCTGGACTGAATTCCATCACATTGCATAGTCTCAAGTGCCTGTTCAGAAGACACCGCCAACTGGTGCACGGGTTTGCGCTCCCGTAAACGCCGATCAATCTGAATGGCCATAGCCATAGACTCATTCAGACCTGTAGGCGTAGGGAACCCCACCATAATATCCTTAATGGCCTCAGAAAGACCATTTCTGAAGTTTGCAGCCAGGGCGCACTCATTCCACTGAGTAAGCACCGACCACTTCCGAAATTTTTGACAATATATTTCCGCTTCATCATGCCCCTGAGAGAGGGCTAACAAAGCCTTTTCAGCCTGAATCTCCAGGTTAGGTTCCTCATAGAGCAATCCCAATGCCAGAAAAAACGCATCCACACTGAGCAATGCAGGATCTCCTGGTGCCAATGCAAATGCCCAATTCTGAGGGTCGCCCCGCAGGAAAGATATTACAATCCTGACCTGTTGAGCAGGGTCTCCAGAGGAGCGAGATTTTAAAGAAAGAAACAATTTACAATTGTTCCTGAAATTCAGGAAGGTAGATCTATCTCCAGAAAAGAACTCTGGAATAGGAATTCTAGGTTCAGACATGGGAGTGTGAACAACAAAATCCTGTATGTTTTGAACTTTTGCCGCGAGATTACTCAGGCTGGAAGCCAAACTCTGGACATCCATGTTAAACAGCTAAGATCAGAGCCATTCAAGGGTTAAGAGGAGGTAAGAAGCAGCTAGACAGCAATTAAGGGCTAGGCAGCAAAACTCTGAAGGGGAAAAAAAAAATTTCCCTTAAACACTTCTTTCTCTCCTGCTTCAGCCCAAACAATTAACACTTTGTGGGCCGGCTATACTGTCATGAATCCCAATGGCTAGGGATAGCACAGGACAAGCAAGGTACAAATATATAACGGACGAGCTCTAGGGTGATGGAACCTGGGCTGACCGCTGCCCTACGCCTGACAAACGCAACTAGAGATAGCCAGGGAGCGTGCCTACATTGGTTCTAGACGCCACGCACCAGCCTAAGAGCTAACTAGCACTGCAGAGAAAATAAAGACCTCACTTGCCTCCAGAGGAATGAACCCCAAAAGGTATAGTTGCCCCCCACATGTATTGACGGTGAAATGAGAGGAAGGCACACACATAGAGATGATATATATAGCTTTAGCAAATTGAGGCCCGCTGTAAACTAGAAAGCAGAACGATACAAAAGGGGACTGAGCGGTCAGCAAAAAACCCTAATCAAAAAAACCATCCTGAGATTACAAGAACCCATGTGCCAACTCATGGCACATGGGGAGAACCTCAGTCCACTAGAGCTACCAGCTAGCCTAGAGACATAATAAGCAAGCTGGACAAAAAACCAAACAACTGAAAATCAGCACTTAGCTTATCCTGAAAGATCTGGGAGCAGGTAGGCAGGAACCAAACAGAGCACATCTGAATACATTGATAGCCGGCAAGGGAATGACAGAAAGGCCAGGTAAAATAGGAAACACCCAGCCTCCGATGGACAGGTGGAAACCAAAGGCCGCAACCCACCAAAGTCACCCAGTACCAGCAGTAACCACCAGAGGGAGCCCACAAACAGAATCCACAACACTCCCCCACCTTTGTAATTCCCACAGTAAAAATCGGCAGGCTCCGGCCACCTGCGGCTATTGTAATGTATGGCTGGCCTGCCGCTTTTCAATTGGCCTGCCCTCTGTATCTGTGTGATATATTCTGTGTTCTGTGAGAAAAGTATTGTCACACTGGAAATACGTGGAGAAGCAGTGATCTTTTATATGTGCACATGTAACCAAGCAATTCCAGCCAGCGTCCTTCATTCTGACTCCAGCCAAAGCAGAGTGGACCTCCTGAACCACGGGGTGGTACTGAAAGAGGTACACCAGCACGGTAGACCCCATTACAAAGACAAATACAGGACACAGTCTTATAAGTGGTAAAGTCTATATTATCACACGGTGATTGAAACAGGTGCAGAGAGAAACTCAAGTCCACAACACTTGGTGCAAATAATAAACGCAGCTTAGCAGTCTATAGGAAACTTCAGAGGAAAATGCAATCATGCAGAAAGTCTATGAAGCACAATTATTCTTGAGGATACTTGACACAAATAAGTCCTTGTTTAGTCCAAACACAGATAGATATGCTTATAAGGCAGTACAAATAATATCTTAGCTCAACCAGGGAGGCCTGGGTAATAGTCTCAGGTTTTTGCAGAGCAGCAACAGCTTACATGTCCAACAAATGCAGATGGAAGTAGACACGAGCAGCAGATGAAGGAGGATTACTTGGAAACCAATGTATGCAGCAGAAACTCAGAGCAGAGTAGCAGGATAACCACACAGGTTCACAGGAGCAGGTATATAGCCAGGGAGCCACCAGGGTCAGGAGCTGGATGCAAGGCAGAATACGCTAGCACAGACTGAAGGCTGGGGTGGTTTTATAGCAGGAAGACACAGAGCAGAAGAGACCAAAGACGCCATCTTGGAAAAGGGCAGTAATGCACAAAAGGTAATAAAAAATGTTCAGAGTCCTGACAGTATGTGTCCACTGAATCCCGAAGTTTGGCTCCCCAAGAATGTCATGACTCTACTGTGAATGTCAATGTTGATGTGTTGAATGTGCCTCCAACAGTGGAGGAGGGAGTGAAACCTGATGGTAATCCATGCACTAACACCCACCACACACAGGGCTCACAGTGACGACAGGTGAGGAGACTGTAGGGGAGAGCTCAGAGGTGGAGGGAGGGGCTGCTATGGACAATGCAGGGCTGCTAAGTGAATCCAGCCTGCTGAATCTAGGGCCTCTGCAGGAAGAGGGACAGGCCATGAAGGGAGGGGGTGTCCCGGGCAGAGGAGCCACCAGGTAAGACTCCAGGGCAGGGGTTCCCCACATCCGGGATGTAAGGAGGCCAGGGAAGTCTGCCTGATCCGGCGACTTGATCAGGAGCCGAGGGGAAGCAGTCGCTACCCATGGGCACAGCAGTCGTGACCACTGTCACCAGGAGTGGGAGCGCCAGAGCCCAAGGAGCCTTGCAGAAGTCCGACAGCTTCCCCCTCTCCGACCAAGTGGCTGCAGAGTCAGACAGCGGCCAGGTGACAGATCCCAGGGAGCTGACAGCGGCTGTGGCAGTGTCATCCACTCTTGCCACATCGAGTCACGGATTTCAGGCAGTGTTGGAAGCTGACGCTGGCCTGAAAGCTCTCAAGGAGGCGGCACAGCCTCCCAGGGAGTCAGACCGCAAGCGGGTGGTCTGGGACCAGGGACGGCTGTACCGGGTAATGGTTCAGCAGGGTTCACCGGAGGCGTGGCCCAGGGACTGACATTTAGTGGTACTCTATCCATTTAGGGCAAAATTGTTGCAGATAGCACACAAGATTACCATGGCCGGACAACTAGGGATCGCTAAAAGCAGGGCCAGGCTAGCGCAGCATTTCTACTGGCCTGGAATGAGGACCAAGGTAATTGCCTACTGCAGTTCGTGTGACACCTGTCAGAGGGTGAGGAAGGCGGGGCGGCACCCCAAAGCCCCACTAGTAACTCTGCCCATCATTTAAGAGCCTTTCTCGAGGGTGGCTGTGGATCTCACCCCTGTCTACACCCAGCCGCTCCGGAAAAATGCTTCATATTAACGGTAATGGACTATGCCACCCGGTACCCAGAAGCGGTAGCTTTGTCGTCCATTCGGGCTGACAAAGTGACCACTGCCTTACTGGAGATCTTCAGAGAGGGGTTTCCCCAGGAAATGCTCACCAACCGAGGGACACAGTTCATGTCACAGCTGAAGGAGTCTCTCTGTAAGCAGATACAGGTGTAACATCTGGTAGCCAGCCTGTTTCACCCACAGCCTGCCCGTTAGGACTGAGGCAGCCGTCCATGATGTGGACACCAGCAATCATCCCCGATCCGGCATTCAGCATATAAGGTCTCTCTCGAGGTGCAACAGCACATGCGCCAAGAGATAGATGAGATGCTGAAGCTGGGGGTGATCCAAGCATCTGATATAGAAGGGTTAATAAGTTGCCTTTAAGTGCCTCTTGCCTTTAATTGCTAGAATTACTAGAATCTGTTAACGCAGTAGTCTGATGGTCTCCCCTTCAAGGAGACTGCACTTCTTATCATGTATGTTCTCAATAGTCAGTCATAACATGTTTTCAGTACGTTGTGAGGAATAAAGGTCAGTATGACCCTGGGTGATGGTGGGGGCTACATGAATTACATTGGGTGTTACATTTGTTGTAAATGGTATAAAATACTGCCTTTTGCTGCATTACATCAGATAAAAGTGACTTGCTCACAGGATATGTGTGAGGTGTCTTTTTGTCTCCAAGTGCGCTTGTAAAATGACGGGCGTAATTCCACAATTTGGTCTCACCGGTGATCTGTCAGCTGACATTGGGTAATAACGAAAACAGCTACGACAGTTTTGGCGCCCAACGTGGGGCCGTGGTAAACAGCCTTATTCAAAATCCGTATGTGGGAGCTTCCTGAGAGAGCGGACATGCAAAGCACCTGCTGCAGCAAGGTGAGAAATTGTATTCTTACAATTTGTTTTGCACTTGCAATCTCTCTTCTGGATCTGTCCATAACTCTGGGTAAAAGGCTGCCAACACGGTTCAAATAATCCACATCACCAATGAGTTTTGTGTTTTGTCTGTTTATGTCCGTATGAGAGTTGAATAATAGAGTTATAAGATGATAATTGTGATAATTTTTATCTGTATTATTTGTCAATATCCTAATTGGTTGTGTATTTGTTTAGTGTGTGTGTGTAATACAGAGCTGGGATAGGCTCTGTGCAGTGTTGTTATTTTGGTCATTTTGGATTGGCAGTACATTATATGAAGCTGTATTTTGTATAAGGCCATGGTTTTTGTTGTCTGGCCTTAAAGTGCTTTCAGAGTGTCAGTGGACACTGCTGCAGTTTTATTTATATAGAGTTGTGTTAATTCCAAAGTGCAAAATGGGCAGGCTGTGTGAACCTTGTATGTATGTATGTATGTCTATGAGAACCTCTGAATGACATAAGAGGTGAGTAAATGAGTATAAGGGATAGATAAATCCCTGATTGATGAGGGATTCCGTTAGGTGTGGTCCTCTGTTTGTGACAGGAGACATTATTCAACTCGGTTTGAGCTGTTGTGATCCTAGTGGCAAGGATCGCAAGTTTGACTAGCTAAGTAACTAAACCGACAACCAGCTCTGGGGAAGTGGTATCTGGATTGACCGCAACCTGATCCTATCCGCAAACAACTATAGGCAGCCGTGGATCGTTACCTGGAAATCCTAGACGTCTCTTCACGGCCTGAGAAACTACCTATTCCTAGAGGGAAAGTAAAGTCCTTACTTGCCTCAGAGAAATGACCCCAAAGATATAGAAAAGCCCCCACAAATATTAACGGTGAGTTAAGGGGAAAGCACAAACGCAGAGATGAAATAGATTTAGCAAATGAGGCCCGCTAACACTAGATAGCAGAAAATAGGAAGGGAGCTGTGTGGTCAATAGAAAACCCTAAGCAAAATATCCACACAGAGATTGCTCGAGCCCCCGCACCAACTAACGGTGCGGGGGAAGCAACTCCGTACCCCAGAGCTTACCAGCAGCAAGAACTCACATATTAGCAAGCTGGACTAAACTCATCATACACTGAAATCATACTGCAGACTGATGAGCAAAAAATAATCAAACAGAAACTTAGCTTCTCCAGAAGAGACTGAAAACGAAGATAATCAGGGGAGATCAGAATAGCACTGAATACATCGACAGCCGACAACAAGTTGAGGTGAAGCAGAGCTAAATAGGAAACTCCCTAGTGCATAACGAGGCAGCTGATCCAGCCACAGATCCGCAGGATAACAAAAAGCCACCAGGGGGAGCCCAAAAACAAAACTCACACAATACCACCTGTGACCACAAGAGGGAGCCCGAAAACAGAGTCCACAACATTGAGCTGAATTAGGTGGAGTGATTGAGATAAGGGATTTTCTTCTTGTAAAAAATCAACTGAAAAGTGAAAGGAAAAGAAAAAAACATTCCCTGAATGAGCACGTATGGATGAATGACTGTTGTTGAGGGTCCAGGATGAATGAGTTGTGGATATTTTTAATGTACATTTGAATTACATCTGAGATTTAGTGAAATCTGTGTTATATATGGTTTGACATTGGATAGGTTTCTATATGTGTCTATATGTGTTTTGGCCGGACGCGGTCAGAATCAGCTTATTCAAGTTGTGCAGTGATTTGCCTGTATAGAGAAACTGTTTTTAATTCCGAGAGGATGAATGTTTTGTAGAGATTAAGTCTGAAAACTGTTGTATTCCGTTTCTGTGTAGAAGACACTGAGCTCTTATCTGTGCAGAATAGCTGATGGGAGGAGGGAAGCAGATCGCTGCGCGAATTGTTTGTGATTTCTCCTCTCTTCTCCTTATCTGTGCTGCGTGCCAGAGGAAGGGGGGCATAGAGCTGCACTCAAATATTGTCCTTGGTTTAGTACATGCTGAGAGATTTGTGTTTAAAGTAATAGAACTGTGAACTGTGCCTAGTTTAGAAGAAAACTTGTAAGTGATTGAAAAGATTGTTAAAAGATTCACCTGCTTCAAGTTGAGTGATTGATATAGAAAATTGAGGATCAACAGAGGAGGTAGCCAACTGCTCGGCTAGGTGAATGGAACCTTGGAGCTGTGCTAGCCAGCTTATTTACCGGGTGATAGGTGGATGGAACCATCCCCGTTAAATCCTTTAGGTCTATCGGGTAAAAGGTGGATGTAACCATTCCCATTAAATCTTGACACTCGCTCTGACTTGTCACGTGTGGCCACCCGTAGAAGGTAAGGCACACTAAAAAGGGCATTTGCAGAATAAAGGTGAGCTGTCTGAGGAATAAGTTGAAGCCATGGGCAACTTGTTCTGTGCGTGCAGTCAGGGCCCCCAATGGGATCCGCTATACAGATTGAAAAAGGAAGCAGTGAAAGATGTGAAACCAATATTGAAAAAGGCAAAAATGTCAGTGTGTGGATGTTTGGATGTTCAAAAAGGCACAGACAAAGGAGAGAGTGCAGCAGGACGGAAGAAAGGTGTATTATGAATGTTTTGAGGAAGTCCGACTATGACTGACACATTACTGCTACGGTCATACCTTTGTATAACCAGAGATCCAGACAAGACAGATGGATTTCTAAACACTGTGGTCAGACAAACCCAGAGTGGAGAAATACTTGTATGATCTGTGCTGCAACCTGACCTAAGAGAATTGCACTGGATCCTGTCCAGACAAGATCACATGTAGTGACATAAGAAGCTGACACAGGATTGTGGTTGGTGGATAGTGGGGACATTAACTTTTGGGAGTAGGCTGACAGTAATCCTTTTGGGAAGGAGCTGTAGACCAGCATGTCTAGTCACCCCCAACCGGTCATCTAGTCGCCCCCACCACCAGAGAACCAACCACATCAGGTAGGGTAAAACAGATACAGGAGTATTATCCCTGGAGGCCCTCTGACTAGCTAGCTACGCTAAAACAATTGGCTGACCCTGAGAACCAACCTTTCCCATTTTTCAGATAAAGACAATATGATGGACGTATAAGTTCACCTGGGCAGGCCTAGGGAGTTAGTGAGCATAAAAGCAGGTGACATACTAGGACACATAATTAAGACACATACAGATGTGACAAAAGGAGAGAGTGTAGAGATGTACTTTGGACGTTTACAGCTGAAATAGGCAGACATGGGGTACAGTCCCATAAACCCACTTGATGTTAAAATAGTGGTAAATACATTCATTGACGGTATGACCAAAGGCTTACGAGACGCAGTATAGACAGCTAGACCAGGATAGAGAAATGTAGATCCACAAGATCTCCTGAAAGTCGCTAAATGAGTTGAACAAACTAGGACAATAAGATGTGTCATGTATGCTGGAGTACAAGGAAAACAGTAGAGACGTAGTAAGGGACATAAGGACTTAGAAACAGTAAAGTGCTGGAATTGCGGAGAAAATGGACACTCAGACCAATCTTCCACCTTCTTCACCTTCAGACTAGGAAACTGACAACCCAGTGACAAATGTGTGCCCTGTTCTTGTCCCCTCCGGACCTTGTCCTGCCGTGATGACCACCATACCAATGCAGGGAGGGAAAGAGACATAATTCTTGATTGACACTGGGGCAGCCGGGACTGTGGTACACAGACTTGATAACGCCAGACATGATTACTGACGAGACTGTGGAATGCGTGAGTGTAGAGGGACAAGCGACTGAAGCCCTATGACTAAACAAATAAGACTAGAATCACGAGACAGCCAAGAAGTGCTTACAAACTTATTGTTAGTGACAATTCCCCTATGAATTTGCTGGGAGCAGAGTTGAGTGCTGTCTAGGTCACCATACAGTACTCTCCTGAGGGTATTACAGTCACAAGTCCCCTTTCATATAAACACTTGGTGCAGAGGGACGCCAGGGTCTTCCATGTGCACATTATACCACAGGTAAACCATGCCCTATTATAGTTACACTTAATTCCATTCATTTGCCAGTTTAGTAGTTTCCTTACACAGGATGGTATAGTTACCGTGTATTTCTAGGTTGTCTTCATATGATATATAGTTTTTTAGCCATTCATTATATTGCCTCAAACCATAGTCACTGATTATTTGTCCTTTCCACTTCTTATACCTTATCGCAAGCAACTGGTATTGATACTTGGTATTTTTCAAATCCCTTCTTTTTATATTTGGAACTGTTAGTTATGGATTTATATAGGGCTGCTACTTTCTTAGAATAAGTTTGTGCTTTGCTGTGGCCCATGGCATTGTGCTCCCCCATTTTATGACTCAGTATCTTTCGTAATCATATATTTTCATATATATAATTTTCTTTTGGTAACATATTCTGTGAATCAAATTTAGTTTTTAACGGACACTCTACCCAATCAAATACGGGTATAAATAATATTTGGACATTAATGTATGACTTATATAAACACTTGTGTAATATTGCAGAAATGGTGTATATGGCAAGAGTAGTGAAAGTAACACCTGACACCAGAATGTCTGAGGACGGGGAAAAGAGTCAGGTGCCAGACACCGTTTGGGCAAGGGGAAAATCTGATGTGGGTCGGCTGCCCATTCCCCTTGTCATGATAAATTAAAAGAAGGAACCACTCCTCTTTGGTTACAGCAATACCCCTTGATCCTAGTCAAATCAATGGCCCTGAGCAGGGATATTAAAGAGTATACTAAGGCAGGGGTTCTGGTGCAAAGATCCTCCCCCTGCAACACCCCTTTGTATCCCATTAAGAAGAAAAAAGGACCCAAGGGTTCCCCTGACACAGAATAGTTCATGACTTACAGGCTATTAATGATGTTGCAGTGAGTGTGATCTCAATTGTCCCTAATACACACACTGTACGGTCAAAAAATGTTTCACAGTCATTAATTTGGCAAATGCGTTCTTCTCTGTACCGCTGCACTCTGACTGTCAGTATATTTTCTCTTTTACTCGCGAAGGTAAACAATACTGTTGGACGGTCCTCCCACAAGGGGGAAAGAACTCCCCAACCATCTATTCAACAGTGATGGCAGGGATTCTTGAGCAGTGGCAACCACCTCATCCACAGACTGTACTATTGCAGTACGTGGATGACCTCTTGCTCTGCTGCCCAGACCAGACATCCTGCAAGGAAGCTACAGTTCCCTTACTGTGTTTTTTTGGCAGAGAAGGGTTGCAAGGTCTCACGTGACAAATTACAGTATTGCAAACAAAAGGTGACATTTTTAGGACATTTAAAGAATTAGATCTCAGCCACATATAAGTCCAAAACTGGACAAAACAGATACTCCCCACCAATATATATATATATACTAATCCGAAAAAAGGAGTCATCGAGTTGTCTTTAGAGGTATAGCAAAGTAACAAGTTTATTAACAACTATTTATATTAAAATGCCAATATAAAATACATACTCAGAGTCATAATAGCATAATACTGTGAATCATGGAAACAGGTAAACAGAAACCACAGGTCACACCTATAGTATACGCCTTGAAAGCCCAGGTGAACACAGTAAGTAAGTGGCACTACCAGCTTACTAGTCCCACCAAAAGTATATCTAAGGTGAAAGACTAACAATAAATGAAAGACCGGGCCTTACCCATATTGGACGCAGTGTGTACCTGTGGAACCACCAGCCCCTGCGCGCGTTTTGCGTAGGCTTCTTCGGGGGGCTGTCCATCATGTGTCACAGGGTGATTTATATATATATATATATATATATATATATATATATATATATATATATATATATATATATATATATATATATATATATATATATATATATATATATATATATATATATATATGCACCGCACCTGATGTAAATCAAGGGGCTGTCTGAACGGCGCATGTCCGGGTGGCGTCAGCGCCGGAACTAGCATCGCCGCAAGGCTATCCAGGCCGAGCGGCGAGACAGGGAGCTGTAGCCACGGCAACCGTGTCACACACGCCAGAGCCAATGGGCGCCTGTGGCGATGCACCGTCACGCCGACGTCACAGACATGCGCACAAGCCCCGGAGACTAGTGAAGAAAGCGGATATCTGTGTATACACTCCAATGTATTACAAATATAAAATGTGAGAGTGCTAAAGTGCAGTGCATAATGAGTGCGATCAGCAAGGCGTGTGATACATGATATGCAAATAAATACAGACAAAAAGTAAGTGTAAAAAACAAGAAAACAGTTTTTGTGACAAACACAATAGGGTACGCCTGAGTTATAACATTAAGGGTGACATTTTAACACTTAAAATTCTCCAATGATGAGGTGGACACAAATGTTCATATGTGCTTTTTTCCTGTTTTAGTCACATGTCTCAAGATGCGGTGGAAATCACTAATGATAATAATAATTGCATTAAGAACACTGAAATAGAAATACAGATAAAACAAGAATTAATAAAACATAACAGGACACACGACGACAATAAAATCTAAGTCCAGAGCAACAAGGCCCCAGCTATCTAGGGGAAAGAGGCAAAACTATTCTGCTCGTTGAGTCCACACGGGGTAACTGTATTAAGGATGGTAATCCACCTGCATTCACGTTGAAATAACAGGCGTTTACTATCACCACCCCTAATCCCAGTGTGGACCCTGTCGATACCCCACACCTTTAAGTCATTTGGGTTGCACTTATGTTTTAACCAAAAATGTCTCGGAATAGTTTTTAAATTTTCCACCTCGCTCTCATCCTTTGCAGCTATAATCTCTCTCACGTGTTCACGTGTTCTCACACGTAGCTCCCTGGAAGTAAGCCCTATGTATATAAGGTTACAAGTACATTTTGCATAATAAATAACATGCGTGCTTTTACAGGTAATGTATTCTCTGATGTTAAATTTTTGTAACCCATCCGAGGACGTGAAAGATTTGGTGCGCTGATGGTTTCTGCATGCCATGCAGTCCATGCAGGGAAAGAACCTTGCTCGTGGTGAGTTGGTCCCAAAATAAGCGGGAGATTTTGCCACGTAGTGACTTTTCACTAATATGTCACTTAAGTTCTGACTACGTCTGGCCGTTATTCGTGGGTTATCTGTTAGGTGCTGATTTAGCACTGGATCTGTTCGTAGAACAGACCAGTGCTTTGATAGAATGGACCTAATTTCATCCCACTTTGAGTTGAAAGTTGTGATGAACCTAGTAACCTCCTGTTGTCCATTCTTACCCGCCTGCTACTTCCCAGATACGTGATGTAATTGGTCCTGGGATAAGAGAGTGGTCCTGTTGGTTTGTTTAGCCCAATCTTTCTTCTCGGATGGGTTACAAGAATTTAACATCAGAGAATACATTACCTGTAAAAGCATGCATGTTATTTATTATGCAAAATGTACTTGTAACCTTATATACATAGGGCTTACTTCCAGGGAGCTACGTGTGAGAACACGTGAGCACGTGAGAGAGATTATAGCTGCAAAGGATGAGAGCGAGGTGGGAAATTTAAAAACTATTCCGAGACATTTTTGGTTAAAACATAAGTGCAACCCAAATGACTTAAAGGTGTGGGGTATCGACAGGGTCCACACTGGTATTAGGGGTGGTGATAGTAAACGCCTGTTATTTCAACGTGAATGCAGGTGGATTACCATCCTTAATACAGTTACCCCGTGTGGACTTCAACGAGCAGAATAGTTTTGCCTCTTTCCTCTAGATAGCTGGGGCCTTGTTGCTCTGGACTTAGATTTTATTGTCGTCGTGTGTCCTGTTATGTTTTATTAATTCTTGTTTTATCTGTATTTCTATTTCAGTGTTCTTAAAGCGATTATTATTATCATTAGTGATTTCCACCGCATCTTGAGACATGTGACTAAAACCGGAAAAAAGCACATATGAACATTTGTGTCCACCTCATCATTGGAGAATTTTAAGTGTTAAAATGTCACCCTTAATGTTATAACTCAGGCGTACCCTATTGTGTTTGTCACAAAAACTGTGTTCTTGTTTTTTACACTTACTTTTTGTCTGTATTTATTTGCATATCATGTATCACACGCCTTGCTAATCGCACTCATTATGCACTGCACTTTAGCACTCTCACATTTTATATTTGTAATACATTGGAGTGTATACACATATATCCGCTTTCTTCACTAGTCTCCGGGGCTTGTGCGCATGTCTGTGATGTCGGCGTGACGGTGCATCGCCGCAGGCGCCCATTGGCTCTGGCGTGTGTGACACGGTTGCCATGGCTACGGCTCCCTGTCTCGCCGCTGGGCCTGGATAGCCGTGCGGTGATGCTAGTTCCGGCGCTGACACCACCCGGACATGCGCCGTTCAGACAGCCCCTTGATTTACATCAGGTGCGGTGCACATATATATATAAATCACCCTGTGACACATGATGGACAGCCCCCCGAAGAAGCCTACGCAAAACGCGCGTAGGGGCTGGTGGTTCCACAGGTACACACTGCGTCCAATATGGGTAAGGCCCGGTCTTTCATTTATTATTAGTCTTTCACCTTAGATATACTTTTGGTGGGACTAGTAAGCTGGTAGTGCCACTTACTTACTGTGTTCACCTGGGCTTTCAAGGCGTATACTATAGGTGTGACCTGTGGTTTCTGTTTACCTGTTTCCATGATTCACAGTATTATGCTATTATGACTCTGAGTATGTATTTTATATTGGCATTTTAATATAAATGGTTGTTAATAAACTTGTTACTTTGCTATACCTCTAAAGACAACTCGATGACTCCTTTTTTCGGATTAGTATATATTTTTAGGACATTGTATTGCTGAAGGTACAAGACACCTGACTGAAGACAGAAAACAGGCAATACAAAATCTCCCTTTACCCAGGTCACACCAGCATCTATCTACGCATCTTCCTAGGTTTGGTGACCTACTGTAGGCCTTGGGTAAGGTCTGCTTCACAAATGATGCAACCACTCTATGACAGGTTGTCATCAGACCCCTACAATCTTACTTAAGAAACAATTGATTCCTTCTATTCTCTGAAGCTACTCATTGTTTCAGCCCTGGCCTTAGGCATTCCAAACTATGATCAGCCATTTTTCTTATTTTGCACAGAGCAGGGAGGACATGCTACCGCAGTACTGACACAACAACATGGAGAGAAACAGAGACCAATAGCTTACTACTCAGCACAATTAGACTCAGTGATTAGAGGGTCTCCTACGTGTGTCCGTGTTGTAAGAGCTGCTGTATTACTGCTAGGCATGTGAGCTCACACTGACTTTTTCTTTTGACAATTTGTTCCCCACATGACATACCGTATATACTTGAGTATAAGCCGACCCGAGCATAAGCCGACCCCCCTAATTTTGCCACAAAAAACTGGGAAAACTTATTGACTCGAGTATAAGCCTAGGGTGGAAAATGCAGCAGCTACCGGAGAATTTCAAAAATAAAAATAGATGCTCCATACCGTTCATTATGGCCCCATAGCTGTGCCATATAGTGCTCTGCACCGTTCATAATTGCCCCATAGCTGTGCCATATAGTGCTCTGCACCGTTCATAATTGCCCCATAGCTCTGCCATATAGTGTTCTGCACCATTATTGTCCCATAGCTGCGCCATATGGTGCTCTGCACCATTATTGCCCCATAGCTGTGCCATATAGTGTTCTGCACCATTATTGCCCCATAGCTGTGCCATATAGTGCTCTGCACCGTTCATTATTGCCCCATAGCTGTGCCATATAGTGCTCTGCACCGTTCATTATTGCCCCATAGCTGTGCCATATAGTGCTCTGCACCGTTCATAATTGCCCCATAGCTGTGCCATATAGTGCTCTGCACCGTTCATAATTGCCCCATAGCTGTGCCGTATAGTGCTCTGCACCGTTCATTATTGCCCCATAGCTGTGCCATATAGTGCACTGCACCGTTCATTATTGCCCCATAGCTGTGCCATATAGTGCTTTGTACTGTTCATTATTGCCCCATAGCTGTGCCATATAGTGCTCTGCACCATTATTGCACCATAGCTGTGTCATATAGTGCTCTGCATCATTATTGCCCCATAGCTGTGCCATATAGTGTTCTGCACCATTATTGCCTCATAGCTGTGCCATAGTGCTCTGCACCATTATTGCCCCATAGCTGTGCCATATAGTGCTCTGCACCATTATTGCCCCATAGCTGTGCCATAGTGCTCTGCACCATTATTGCCCCATAGCTGTGCCATATAGTGCTCTGCACCATTATTGCCCAATAGCTGTGCCATATAGTGCTCTGCACCATTATTGCCCCATAGCTGTGCCATATAGTGCTCTGCACCATTATTGCCCCATAGCTGTGCCATATAGTGCTCTGCACCATTATTACCCCATAGCTGTGCCATATAGTGCTCTGCACCATTATTGCCCCATAGCTGTGCCATACAGTGTTCTGCACCATTATTGCCCCATAGCTGTGCCATATAGTGCTCTGCACCGTTCATTATTGCCCCATAGCTGTGCCATATAGTGCTCTGCACCGTTCATTATTGCCCCATAGCTGTGCCATATAGTGCTCTGCACCGTTCATAATTGCCCCATAGCTGTGCCATATAGTGCTCTGCACCATTATTGCCCATAGCTGTGCCATATAGTGCTCTGCACCATTATTGCCCCATAGCTGTGCCATATAGTGCTCTGCACCGTTCATAATTGCCCCATAGCTGTGCCATATAGTGCTCTGCACCGTTCATTATTGCCCCATAGCTGTGCCATATAGTGCACTGCACCGTTCATTATTGCCCCATAGCTGTGCCATATAGTGCTTTGCACCGTTCATTATTGCCCCATAGCTGTGCCATATAGTGCTCTGCACCATTATTGCACCATAGCTGTGTCATATAGTGCTCTGCATCATTATTGCCCCATAGCTGTGCCATATAGTGTTCTGCACCATTATTGCCTCATAGCTGTGCCATAGTGCTCTGCACCATTATTGCCCCATAGCTGTGCCATATAGTGCTCTGCACCATTATTGCCCCATAGCTGTGCCATAGTGCTCTGCACCATTATTGCCCCATAGCTGTGCCATATAGTGCTTTGCACCGTTCATTATTGCCCCATAGCTGTGCCATATAGTGCTCTGCACCATTATTGCACCATAGCTGTGTCATATAGTGCTCTGCATCATTATTGCCCCATAGCTGTGCCATATAGTGTTCTGCACCATTATTGCCTCATAGCTGTGCCATAGTGCTCTGCACCATTATTGCCCCATAGCTGTGCCATATAGTGCTCTGCACCATTATTGCCCCATAGCTGTGCCATAGTGCTCTGCACCATTATTGCCCCATAGCTGTGCCATATAGTGCTCTGCACCATTATTGCCCAATAGCTGTGCCATATAGTGCTCTGCACCATTATTGCCCCATAGCTGTGCCATATAGTGCTCTGCACCATTATTGCCCCATAGCTGTGCCATATAGTGCTCTGCACCATTATTACCCCATAGCTGTGCCATATAGTGCTCTGCACCATTATTGCCCCATAGCTGTGCCATACAGTGTTCTGCACCATTATTGCCCCATAGCTGTGCCATATAGTGTTCTGCACCATTATTGCCCCATAGCTGTGCCATACAGTGCTCTGCACCATTATTGCCCCATAGCTGTGCCATATAGTGTTCTGCACCATTATTGCCCCATAGCTGTGCCATACAGTGCTCTGCACCATTATTGCCCCATAGCTGTGCCATATAGTGCTCTGCACCGTCCATTATTGCCCCATAGCTGTGCTGCTGCTGCAATAAAAATAATAAAACACATACTCACCTGTCTTGCTTGCAGCTCCTCGGCGTCCTGTCCCAGCGTCTCTCTGCACTGACTGATCAGGCAGAGGGCGGCGCGCACACTATATGCGTCATCGCGCCCTCTGACCTGCACAGTCAGTGCGGAGAGATGCGGGGAAGATGGCACGACGCCCGGCGTGTGGAACGAGGACAGGTGAATATGTAATACTTACCAGCTCCCGGCGTCCCGCTCCTTCCCCCGCACAGCTGTTCTTCGGTGCCGCAGCCTCTTCCTCTGTCAGCGGCACCGCTGATTAGAGAAATGAATTATGCGGCTCCGCCCCTATGGGAGGTGGAGCAGCCTATTCATGTCTCTAATGAGCGGTCCCATGTGACCGCTGAACAGGGGAAGAGCTGCGGCACCGAAGACCGTGGGACGGGCAGGGGGAGCGTCAGGATCGCCGGGACTAGGTAAGTATGCCTCGGGCGCCCTCTCCCCCTCACCCGCCGACCGTGACTCGAGTATAAGCCGAGGGGGCACTTTCAGCCCAAAAATTTGGGCGGAAAATCTCGGCTTATACTCGAGTATATACGGTACTCGTACAAGTTCAACCAAAACATCTGTCTATGGCTAGACAGATCAAACTTGAATGTGCTCTAATACTAATTTAATGAATATGTCACCCTCAAAAGATACAATGGTCTGAATCCAGCCACTCATCTGCCTGTGGATTCAGAAAAGGGGGAATTGGTGACTGCATTAGAGAAAAAAAAAAAAAGTACTCTGGTACGTTGGCATGACGCTCAAACATGACTGCATAGGAACTGATGAGTCAGGAGAAAGTATGTTTTACATATGTTCGTGAAAAACCTGTTCCTAATGCATATTTTGAGGTTTTTATTTTTGTAGATGGCTCCAGATACCACCAGGATGGGCGATTCTACACTGGACATGCAGTAGTATCCTCACATGAGGTAATCGGAGTTGAACCACTCCCTCATCACATGTCGGTGCACTCACTGAGGCGTGTAGAGCTGCTGCAGGTAAAGTCGCTAATATTTACACAGATTCGAATTGTGCATGGGGAATATCCCATGATTATTGCCCTATCTGGAGAAGCAGAACGTTTCTTACATCAGCCGGTAAGCCCATTAAAAATGCAGAGCTGGTGAAACAATTAGTGGAGGCATTGAAGTTACCAGTCCAGGTTGGCATCGTCAAGGTAACAGCACACACGGATGGTGACTCTGTGGAGGTAGAGGGCAACAGAAGGGCGGACAAGGCTGCTAAAGTAGCAGCAAGGCGGCCTAGGGAGCAGTGGACGGTGGCAGAGAGTCAGCGTATTCCAGCCACACTGAGCCTAGATGTCCTGAAATCCCTCCAGCTGCCCAAACAGAGAAGGAACACGGGGGAGAATGGGAGCTGAGCTGAACTCAAGAAGAGTTTTGGGAGAATAAGGATAAATTGTATATACCAAGGTCCCTGTTCCTAATTATGGCACAAGCAACACTTGGCCCCACTCACACCTCAAAATGTCACATGTGTCCATGGTAGATGCCTTCTGGATCGCTCCTGGTTTCAGTTACGCAGCAGCAAAGCTCGTACAGTCATGCCTCATCTGTGCACAGCACAACCCAGGTAAAACAGTAAAAATCCCTAAGAAAGCGACACCCAGGCCTCTCTACCCGTTTCAGAGACTGTAGACTGGCTACATACAACTACCCAAGGTAGGAGTGTGTGAAAAAAAAAAAATGTCCTAGTATGTGTAGATCTCTTCTCTGGTTGGCTGGAAGCCTATCGGTAAAATGTGCAAATGCTAAAGCGACTGCAGACAAACTGATGAAAGCATTAAGCTACTTACGGGTAGCGGCATTTTTCGGAGGCCCATGACAGCACTACGAGAGAGGAGATCCGCCCTTAAGGAACAGGAAACTTACAGATACAAAAGGGCGGCACCTCTCTCATGCATCAGTTGTATTTTAGAGCCTTGAGAGGACTACCGCGGTTAGTGGCATACAAATATACATTATATACATTTTGAAAACAAAAACATTTTATTAAATTTTAACTAGACACCATACGTGAGATCTACATATCACACTATATACATATCAGGAAGTGCAACCCCCACGTGAATAGGGAGGGAACTAAGGGTGCTGTCATGGGCCTCCGAAAAATGCCGCTACCCGTAAGTAGCTTAATGCTTTATTCGGACTCCCATGACAGCACTACGAGAGATTTACAGAGATGTAAGCTACCTTAGGGAGGGACTATAGTCTGCAGCACCCTTAACCCGAAGGTGAGATCAGAGGAGGACCCCAAATCCAACCAATAGTGCTTAAGGAACGTGGAAGGGGATGACCAAGTGGCCGCCTTACATATTTGTTCCACCGATACTCCAGATCTTTCTGCCCAGGATGACGCCATGGCCCGGGTGGAATGTGCCTTTAGATTCTGCGGAGCTGGCCCCCCACCCGCTGTATAAGCCATAGAAATAGTTTCCCTAATCCATCTAGCCAGTAAATATTTTGACACTCTGCATCCTTTCTTTGGACCTTGGAAGGAAAGAAGCAGTGCCTCATCCTTCTTCCAGCTATTGGTGACTGAAATATATTGTAGGAGAGATCTCCTAATGTCTAGCGTATGAAGCTCCTGCTCTTTAGGATTAGATGGATTAGGAACAAAAGATGGTAAAACTATTTCCTGCGACCTATGAAACCGTGTTGCTACCTTCGGCAGATATGCTGGGTCTGGTCTAAGGACTACTCTGTCAGGCAGGAACTCTGTATATGGGGGAAGCCTGGAAAGTGCCTGGATATCCCCTACCCTGCGAGCTGAGGTTATGGCAATCAAGAAGGCCGTCTTAAGTGTCAACATTTTAATCGAGGCCTCGTGTAGAGGTTCAAAGGGGGGTTTTTGTTAGTGAGGACAGAACTAAATTTAAATCCCACGGAACCGGTCTATTTTTATACACTGGTCTAGTTCTACAGACCGCCTTCATAAACCTCGCTATCCAATAGTTATTAGCTATATTACAGGAAAACAGGAAAACAGGGCACCCAGAGCTGAGACCTGTACTCTAAGGGTACTAGTAGAGAGTTTTAGCTCAAACCCTTTCTGTAGAAACTCTAAAATTTGTTTTATCGGCACCCCTTCTTGGATATTAAATTTTGAAACGGTCAAGAACTTCCACCAAGTCCTAGAGTAGATTTTTGTAGTTATTTGTTTCCTACTCTTTACGAGTGTTTCTACCGGGTTCGGAGATAAGCCTTTATCTACTAACAGTGACCGTTCAAACTCCACGCCGTTAAATGGAGCGCTGCCACTTGTGGATGGGAGATTGGTCCTTGAGAAAGTAAATTTGGGATCTCTGGCAGTACCCAGGGATCCGATACAGACATTGTCTTGAGCCAGGCAAACCAGGTTCTTCTGGGCCAAAAGGGGGCAACAAGGATGACTTTAGCTCCATCTTCTCTGATTTTTCTCACCACTAGAGGTATCAGATTCAGTGGTGGGAAGGCATAGGCCAGCGGAAAATCCCATTTTATTAGAAATGCATCCACCGCCAGGGGATTTTCTCTGGGATTCAGAGAGCAAAAGAGTTTTACTTTTCTGTTGCCTCTGGTGGCGAACAGATCCACCACTGGTTGACCCCATCTGTGGATGATACGGTTGAAAATGTCTTCGTTGAGAGACCACTCTCCTTGTCTTAACATGTTTCGGAAATCTGCTGTTATATTTTCCTTTCCTTTGATGTGGAGAGCAGTCAAAGATTGAAAACTGAGCTCTGCCATTTGGAACAAGCGATCCGTGATCTGCATTAAAGTCTCGGAACGTGTTCCCCCTTGCTGGTTTATGTAGGCGACTGCCACTCTGTTGTCCGACAGAATTCTGACGTGCTGGCCCTGCAGATATATGAGGAATTTTTTTAACAGCCAATTCAATTGCCAACAATTCCCTTTGATTGGATGAGAATGTTGTGAAGGGTTCCCATTGTCCCTGGACCACCATGTCCCCCATATAAGCTCCCCACCCCGAAGAGCTGGCATCTGTGGTTATTACCTGGGTGACATTTACTATCCAGGGCACCCCTGCTGATAAATTCTGTATGTCTAACCACCACCTAAGGGAATTCAGTGTTATTGGCCCCAATGTTAATTTCCCATTTAGCGTGCCATTTAAGGCTCTGTCATGGAATAAAACTTCCTTTTGCAGGGATCTGGTGTGGAACTGAGCCCACTTAACGGCTGGGATGCAAGATGTGAGTGACCCAAGTAGGGACATAGCTTGCCTAAGCGTCATGGAGGGTGTTTTAATTGCTCTTAACACATAACTCTGAATTAGCTCTATTTTTTCTATAGGGAGAAGACACTGCTGTGTTACTGAATTGAATATTAACCCCAGGAATTTTTGCATATTTAGGGGCTGTAACTTAGATTTTTCAAAGTTTATGATCCAACCCAGATGTTCTAGTTTAGCTTTAGTAATTTCCCATTGTGACAGACAGTGATCCACTGAGTTCCCGCCAATGAGAAAATCGTAGGGGATTATAAGGACATTTGATTCCCTTAAATGTGCCATGACTTCCGCGATTATTTTAGTGAACACTCTAGGAGCAGAAGTTATCCCGAAGGGGAGTGCCCTGAACTGAAAATGTTGAATCCTTCCCTCCATTAACATTGCTACCCTCAGGTATTGTTGGAAATCAGCATGAATGGGTACATGATAGTAGGCATCTTTCAAATCCACCACTACCATAAAACAGTTTTCAAAGAGCATTTTTATTGTCGAATTGATGGACTCCATTTTGAAAGCATGCTTTACCAAAAACTTATTGAGACCCTTAAGATTAGTAATGGTTCTATAAGTGTTATCTGGTTTTTGGATTAGGAAAAGGGGAGAGTAAAACCCCTTCCCTGTCTGAGAATACGGTACTTCCACCAAAACATTATTAGAACAAAGAGTCCTCACTTCCTCTTCCAGGGCAAATTGTTCAGTGGGAGATGAGAGCCAAGGTGTTAGCTTGAATTTGTCCCGCGGAGCCTGGACAAATTCAAGTTTGAGACCATGGGAAACAGTGTCTTTTATCCAAACGCTGTTTGTGATTTCTGACTATTCTGCCGAGAAATGCAACAGTCTCCCTCCCACCGGGATTGCTAGTCATTGTTCTTGTTTTTTGTTTTCCGTCGGGTTACGGCGAAACATGAGACCTGTACCTCGTTTTTGCTTATCGTCCAATCTGGATCGATCTCTACCCGGTGAGAAGGCGCGCTTCCCTCCCCGATTGAACCTTCTTTTGTTGAAGGGACGACGGTATGCATTAAATGTATTGGGAAACTTTTTCTTATCGTCTCCTGCCTTCTCCAGGAGTTCATCCAGAGTAGGCCCGAATAAATACTCGCCTTTACAAGGGATAGTGCAGAGCTTTGCTTTCGCCTGTATATCCCCTGGCCAGCATTTCAACCATAGGGCTCTCCTTGCAGCATTAGAAAGCCCCGCTGCTCTAGCTGCTAATTTAACGGAGTCAATTGAGGCGTCTGATAAAAAGGCCGCCCCCTCCTGGATTACTGGTAAAGCAGCGAGAATAGAGTCTCTAGAGGCCCCTTGTCTTAATTGGGTCTCTTACTGGTCCAGCCAGACCATCATTGACCTTGCCGTGCAGGTTGACGCCACCGCAGGTCTTAAGGAACCGGCTGCCATTTCCCAGGTTCCCTTTAAGAAGGTATCCACCTTCCTATCCAGGGGGTCTTTAAGCGTTCCCATGTCATCAAAAGGGAGAGAGGATCGCTTCGCTACTTTGGCAATTGCTGCATCCAGTTGTGGGGCCTTTTCCCAGTTACCTACTGCTGGGTCGTCAAAGGGATACCTTCGCTTTTGCGCAGGTGGTAAGGAACCTTTCCTCTCCGTTTTTTTCCACTCTCTGTTGATAAGTTCCTGTATCTTTTCATTCAGAGGAAAAACCTTTCGCTTCCTTTGTTCTAACCCACTGAACATCATTTGTTCTTTGGATAGTTGAGGCTTGGGTTCTGTTATACCCATTGTGCCTCTGACTGCCTTTATTAACTTGTCTATTCTTTCCAAGGGTAAACAAAAACGAGCAGTGTCTTCTTCCGAGGAGGAGTATGATGCTGCTGCTGAATCGTCCGATTCTACGCTCTTGTCCTCCACAGATGAATCAGATGACCACTGAGACTTCCGTTTAGAGCCTCCTGACTGTGAAAGGCTCTTAATGGACTGCTTAACCTCCATCCTAACCATTTCCTTCAGACTGGCCGCAATAGAAGAGGATTATTCTGCTACCTGAGGGGGCAAGTAAGGCAAGCTAGTCTAATGAACTAATGCCATGACCCCCTCCCCCTCTTCCCAGACCTCACCGTCTGCTGGATACAGGGGTCACATAGCTTTTTTGGGTATGAGTCAGGCAAGGGAACCCCACAGATGGCACATTCCCTATGCTTTGTTTTACTGGTGTTTTCCCTCCCCTGTGGAAACATACACAAGGGGAGACTAATCACTGAGTGAACATTCTCGAAGATCACTTACCAGTGGACGCCCATAACCAGAAAGCTACCGAAGTACGAGGGGGATTTTTTCTGGCTGACGCTCCAGACCCCTGTCTGGAGGAGCTTCCGAGGCCAGATCCATCGCTCCTTTTGCCATGCTCCTTCTCCACAGGCTTCTGGGGTGCTTCGTCCAGCAGCAGAGGCTGCTAATCCTGGTCGGACTCCATCCTTAGCAGATCTGGAGGCCAGAAGCCCAAAATGCGCATTTGGAGCTTGATAAATAGCACCCCCTTCGGTCAGTGAAAGTTGTGCCGCGCCTTCCGGTTAATCTTCCCTCCCCCCCGCAGCTGTAGGGGATCAGCCGACACCTGAAGGGTGATCGGCGCACATTTTCCGGTGGGCGCCGCCATCTTGGAGCCCCTGCACATGCGCAGAAGCTCCGCGACCCGGAAGTCATCGCCGGCTCCGCCCTCCGACGTCACCCTTAGTCCACAGCGCTTCCTGTCAGCGCTGTGAACAGCGTGGGACGCCGAGACCTTGCCAGGAGACTCCGGGAGGTGCCACCATGATGCCGCCGACCCTACAGAGGCGCCCACAGCATTTGGGGGAGGGGAACCGCCATACTCACCATGCGCCGGCTCCGGAGACAGGACACTCCCTGGCGACCGCTCCTCGCTGAATAGCCACCGCCGTGCAGCCCTGCCCGGGTCACCGTGACTACTTCAGGTACTCTGCACCGGCCGAGGTAGGAGACCCCCTCGCTACCTAAATCGGTCCGGCCGGCCTGGAATTCCTTGTAGAAGTTCTTCTGTAGGTTCCAGTCCCTTTAGGAACAGGAAACCAACTGATGCATGGGAGAGGTGCCGCCCTTTTGTATCTGTAGGTTTCCTGTTCCTTAAGAGCGGATCCCCTCTCTCGTAGTGCTGTCATGGGAGTCCGAATAAAGTACTAATCTGCAGGTATGGTGTCCCAGAAACCATAGAGAGTGATAGGGGCACACACTTCACGGGAGAAATATTGAGGGAAGTCATGCAGGCCCTGGGAGTACAGCAAGCATATCATGCACCATATAGACAACAAAGTAGTGGGAAAGTGGAGAGACTAAATGGGACACTTAAACTGAAAATTCAAAGGCCATGGCAGACACAGGAAAGAACTGGGTAGAGTGCTTGTCTCTTGCACTCTTCTCAGTCAGACACACTCAAAATAGAAAGACAGGCTTGTCTCCTTTTGAAGTCCTGTTTAGTAGTTTGCCAGAGACTGGTCTGTACTTCCCACAGGTGCTACAAATGCCACACGGTGCTATGACAGCCCATGTACAGGCCTTGCAGAAAAGACTTAATGTGGTGCATAAACATGTGTTTTCGTCCATTCCAGATCTTAATGCCAGTGCAGACGTACATCAGCTGAATCCAGGTGATTGGTGGTCATACACAGACACGTGAGAAGGAGCCTAGATCCACGGTTTGATGGCCCTTTGTAAAGTCCAGCTGACCACATTCACTTGAGGGAACGCCCACCTGGATCCATGCCAGTCACTGCAAAAAGATCTTTTCACCAGCAGAAAGATGGTTCTCCTAATCACCTTGCTGGCAGTGGTAGGATGTTTGCACCTTACAGAGACACTGGATAAACTTTTAAGTGTTGACAAGGACAACAAACTTATTCAGCATCTGCTTTTCTTACAAACGATGCGGAAGGACAAAAACTGCTGGACTGTTGGATCTGTATACACAGCCCAGTATTTGTAAGGACTATGCTGTACTTAGCCTTTACCCCTGGAGCCAAGGAAGGTATTAACACCACACAGCATACCCGATGAGACTTGGACTCAGATTTTCTAGGTTCTTTAAGGCTCTTAATAAGACTAATACAATATAGAGACTCCTTTTTAAATCCAGCCGATTGGCTTAGCGGCCTAGAGGGATGGATTATTTTTGACTTGACAGACTTGTATGCAAATTGTATTGCTTTGCTTATTGTTTTATGTAGCCGTAAAAGCGCTAATATGTGTATTATCTAAGGCTGAACCTTCTGTAGAGTATCATAGGCCCCGTATGGCCACTGCTGACGGGGGAGGTGAGTGTCCACACTGAGGGTGGATGGGCGAAGCAAGTAGAAAGCCCCCTTGTGGGTACTAGACCCATGAGAGAGTAGCTCCATTGTGGACATCAGCTGACCCTGTAGCCAAGGTTATACCATTTACAAAAGGGGGAAATTGATATAGAAGGGTTAATAAGTTGCCTTTAAGTGCCTCTTGCCTTTAATTGCTAGAATTACTAGAATCTGTTAACACAGTAGTCTGATGGTCTCCCCTTCAAGGAGACTACACTTCTTATCATGTATGTTCTCAATAGTCAGTCACAACATGTTTTCAGTACGTTGTGAGGAATAAAGGTCAGTATGACCCTGGGTGATGGTGGGGGCTACATGAATTACATTGTGTGTTACATTTGTTGTAAATGGTATAAAATACTGCCTTTTGCTGCATTACATCAGATAAAAGTGACTTGCTCACAGGATATGTGTGAGGTGTCTTTTTGTCTCCAAGCGCGCTTGTAAAATGACGGGGGCGTAATTCCACAATTTGGTCTCACTGGTGATCTGTCAGCTGACATTGGGTCAGAACGAAAACAGCTACGACACGTCCAACAGCGCTTGGGCTTCGCTTGTAGTCCTCGTCCCTAAAAATGACCGAACTATGCGGTTCTGTGTGGACTACCGGGAGCTCAATGCTGTGACGTCACCGAGGCGCACCCAATGCCGTGCATCGATGACCTGCTCGATCAGCTGGCCGGGGCCAAGTACCTGACCATCATGGATCTGAGCAGGGGATATGGACAGATTCCCCTGACCCCTAAGGCATGAGAACGCTCCGCCTTTATCACCCCATTTGGACTGTACGAGTCCACGGTGATGCCCTTCGGCATGAAGAATGTCCCTGTCACTTTTCAGCGGATGGTCAACATGCTGCTCGAGGGACTGGAAGGGTATGCAACCGCATACCTGGATGACATTGCCATCTTCAGTCCCACCTGGGAGGATCACCTAGATCACCTGGTGCAGGTGCTCGGGCAGATCCAGCGAGCAGGCTTGACCATTAAGCCGGAAAAATGCCAGCTGGGTATTAGTGAGGTTCACTACCTGGGACACCGGGTAGGTGGGGGAGCTCTGAAGCCAGAGCTCGGGAAGGTGGATGTCATTACACCCTGGCCCACTCCCAGGACCAAAAAGCAGGTGATGTCTTGGGGACTTCCGGGTACTATAGGAGGCTTGTTCCACACTATAGTACCCTGGCCAAGCCCCTGACGGACCTCAAGAAGAAGCTGCCCGTCGCAGTCGACTGGACAGTCGCCTGCGAGACAGCTTTCCAGGCACACAAAACCGCCCTTTCTAGCTCTCCTGTACTACAGGCAGCCAACTTCACGCGGCTATTCGTAGTACAGACTGACGCCAGCGACTTTGGCCTCGGTGTTGTGCTCAGCCAGGTCGACACTACGGGTCATGAACACCCCGTTTTGTATCTGAGCCGGAATCTCCTGCCGAGGGAAGTGGCCTACTCCATGATGAAGAAGGAATGTCTGGCAATTGTATGGGCCCTGCAGCGTCTGCAGCCATACTTGTACAGACGCCAATTCACTGTGGAAACAGACCACAACCCGCTCAGCTGGTTACACATCGTCACTGGGACGAATGGGAGGTTGCTACACTGGAGCCTCGCTATCCAGCAGTATCACTTCACCATTCGCCACCGAAGAGGAAGAGACCATGGTAACACTGATGGGTAGTCCCGGCAAGGAGAAGCTGTGGAAGGGCACATGGGGGAACACAGGAAGGTGATACCCCCTAGCGCCCTCTAAAGCAGGGAGGTGAGATGAGGGAGCAGCCGACATCTTGGATATGGGGCATAATGCTGGCCTCCTATCAGAGATTGGCCTGACTCCATTTTGTCTCACATCAGAATTCACCTGGTCACACGTATGCAGGGACATGAGCACTCCTAGCCCCCACCTTTTTCCTACTTGAATGGAGACCCTTTAGTATGGTAAGGGACTGAGACGAGTGTAGCAGGCAGATGGCACTTCAAAGCTTGAATGATGAAGCCACGCCAGCAGGGAGCATGGAGGTGCCTGGGGGCTCAATTAAAGCATTCATGTCAGATGGCTACAGGAGGACAAGTCTATTGTCTTCCCAGCCGGACCATCTACAACATGAAATTATGAATTATGGAAGCATTGTCCAAGGTACAGGCTCATAAAAAACATCCTCATAGCCCTGAAGAAATTGTGCATCTGACAGTGCAACTCCCGAGTCAGTGAAAGTACTGGAACTTGAGAAATGGAGGTTAGACTCCCACAGTGATCAAATGGGTCCAAGTTTGATCCCTGTATGACAAGCAGAACAAAACACATGTGCTGGTACCGCCCGTGTACTGATCTGATCATCCTGAGAGAAGTTATTCCATTTATCAGGTATTGGGAATAGATTCTGCAGGGAAGCTGAAGGGTGGAGATTGTTAGCCCACCCAGGTACAGGGGGGAGGGACACAGAAGGATTAAGAGCTGAGGACGCATGGAGAGTGAGACAAAACAGAAGAAGATGATGATGATGATGATGATGATGATGATGATGAGATAAGGAACATGGCATATGCCAGCCAGAGGGGAGCAAGCACATGCTTTTTGGGGGCTGCCCGGCAACTAGAAGTCTTGTACCTGTGGAACGCAGAGCTACCCGGCCTCCACAAGCGACCTTTAACCTGGTAAATTGACCTCCCGCTTTATACCTCTAAGCCTTGTACTATCATTTTTATATTTTACTCTGACTAACTCTTGGTATATTTTTACTGTATATTTTGTGTAATTGTCTAGTGCGCCTTTAAGGCAATTAAACCATAAATTAATCTTGGGCTAATCCTTTTATTGTGATTGTGAATCTTAGAATACCCAACGTGGGTAACAGGGCAGTCTCCCCGGCGGTCATTTGCTCAAGGTACAGTTCCCTTATTGACCTGAGAGACAAAGGGGGAGCCGGAGAGCTGAGCCTGTGTAGTTATGTCACGAATTGGTGACGTGGGAGGAACCAGTTTCCTTCACAAGGACAATGACCCCAAACACACCTCCAGGCTGTGTAACGGCTATATGACCAAGAAGGAGAGTGATGGGGTGCTACGCCAGATGACCTGGCCTCCACAGTCACCAGACCCGAACCCAATCGAGACGGTTTGGGGTGAGCTGGACCGCAGAGTGAAGACAAAATGGCCATCAAGTGCTAAGCATCTCTGGGAACTCCTTCAAGATTGTTGGAAGACCATTTCCGGTGACTAACTCTTGAAGTTCATCAAGAGTGTGCAATGCAGTCATCAAAGAAAAAAAAAATGAGGTGTGTCCAAACTTTTGCTCTGTTCTGTGTATATACATATATGTATATATATATATATATATATATATATATATATATATATATATATATATATATATATATATATATATATATATATATATATATTGGAACAGCACTAAACACAGTACCTTAAAGTGCATGCATGCCCAGCCAGCAATCTCAGAAGGCTCATTGTAACAATAGAGTGTGCTGGTGACGTAGTATATAGCACAGCCATGAAGTATATAGCAACTCACGTAGTAAATAGCACTGCTACGCAGTACATAGCACAGCCACGTAGTATATTGCACAGCCCTCGGAGTATATAGCACAGCCACATAGTATATAGCACAGCCCACGTAGTATATAGCACAGCCCATTGTTATGATTTTCCCAATGGCACGGAAATCAAAATAACAACGGACTAGCTCTCGGGTGATGGGAACTAAAGTGACCGTGACCTGAACCTGACACGACACTGGAAGTAGCCGGGGAGTGTTTCCTACGATGCCCTAGACACCACGCGCCAGCCGGAGATCTAACTACCCCTATCAGAGGAATATACAGGCCTGCCTTACCTCCAGAGATAAACCCCAAAAGGAGATAGCAGTCCCCCACAGATATTGACGGTGAGTCAAGAGGAAAAGACATATGTAGGATGAACAGCAGATTTAGCACAGTGAGGTCCGCTTACTAGATAGCAGAAGTACAGGAAAGAGTCACTTCACGGTCCACTTCAAAACACTACTCAAAAACACCATCCTGAAATTACTTTAAAACTCCAGTGACAACTCATGCCACTGGAGTGGCAATTTCAGTCCACGAGAGCTTCCAGCTACAGAGAGTCACATTGCAAATAGCTGGACAAAAATAGCATTAACTAGAAACAAAATTCAACTTAGCTGAACAGGGTCTTGAGGCAGGAGAATGCAACAGAATGCTACTGATACATTGTTGGCCGGCATCGGACCAGCAGCCAAGCAGCCTTAAATAGGAAACTCCCCTAATGGTGTCAACAGGTGATCAAGGATAGAAGAAGGCAAATAAGTGGCAATACCATAAAACACCACCGGGGGAGCCCACAAACAGAATTCACAACAGCCCATGTAGTACATAGCACAGCCCACGTAGTATATAGCACAGCCCACGGAGTGTATAACAGCTCACATAGCATATAACACAGCCACGTAGTTTATAACAGCCCACGTAGCATATAACACAGCTCATGTAGTATATAATAGCCCATGCACGCAGTATATAACAGCCCACATAGTGTATTACACAGCCCACGTAGTGTATAACATAGCCCATGTAGAATAAAGCACAGCCACGTGGTATATAACACAGGCCATGTGGTATATTGCACAACCACATAGTATGTTGCACAGCCCACGTAGCATGTTGCACAGCCCACGTAGTATGTTGCACAGCCCACGTAGTATATTGCACAGCCCACGTAGTACATTGCACAGCCCACGTAGTATATAGCACAGCCACACAGTATATTGCACAGCCCACGTAGTATATAACAACAAACAAAGAATTAAAATAAAAAAGTTATATACTCACCCTCCGTCGTCCCCCCGGATCCAGACGAGGTGTTTACCGATGCTCCTCGCGACGCTCCGGTCCCAAGAGTGCATTGTGGTCCGCTACGTCATCATCTCGCGAGATCGCAATGCATGGAGCGGTCACCGGACAGACAAATAGATGGAAAAGCCCCTTAGACAAATAATATATGTATGTGTGTGTGTGTGTGTGTGTGTGTGTGTGTGTGTGTGTGTGTGTGTGTGTGTGTGTGTGTGTGTGTGTATATATGTGTATATATATGTATATATATATATATATATATATATATATATATATATATATTTATATATATATATATATATATATATATATATATATATATATATATATATATATGTATATATATATATATATATATATATATATATATATATATATATATATATATATATATATATATATATATATATATATATATATATATATATATATATATATGTGTATATATATATATATATATATATATATATATATATATATATATATATATATATATATATATATATATATATATATACATATATATACATACACACCCACACACTACATGGTGGCCCGATTCTATCGCATCAGGTATTCTAGAATATGCATGTCCACGTAGTATATTGCCCAGTCACGTAGTATTTTGCCCAGTCACGTAGTATTTTGCCCAGTCACGTAGTATAATGCTCCATGCAGTTATGGCCCCATAGATGCCCCATATAATGCTCCATGCAGTTATGGCCCCATAGATGTCCCATATAATGCTCCATGCAGTTCTTTATGGCCCCATAGACGCTCCATACAGCATTGTGCCACATGTAATGCTGCTGCTGCTGCTGCCGGCGAATGGAACGCGAACAGGTGAATATGAAATACCTGCTCCTGGCGCTCCTTCCGCTGTCCCTGCCTGTCCCATGGTACCGCAGCTCCCTGCACCTGCGAGAGAAGGACCTGCCATGATGTGACGGTCACATGACAGTGACGTCATGGCAGGTCCTTCTCGTGCAGGGTCTGTGGTGTCGTCGCGGTCACATGACCGTGACATCATGGCAGGTCCTTGTCGCACACCAACCTTAGCACCAGAACCTGCCGCTTGCATGGACAAGTCAGGTCCCTTGGTGTCTGCTTCCTGCTCTGACTGAGCCGCCGTAAAGTGAGAGCACAGCAGTGACGTCACCGCTGCGCTCTGCTCTCACTGTACGGCGGCTCAGTCAGAGCAGGAAGCAGACGGCAAGGGACCTGACGGACATCAGATGGTGAGCATGTACTGTTTGTTTTTTTTGGTAACCAGGGTAAACATCGGGTTACTAAGCGCGGCCCTGCGCTTAGTAACCCGATGTTTACCCTGGTCACCCGGGTGCTGCAGGGGGACTTCGGCATCGTTGAAGACAGTTTCAACGATGCCGAAGTCGTTCCCCTGATCGTTGGTCGCTGGAGAGAGCTGTCTGTGTGACAGCTCCCCAGCGACCACACAGCGACCACACAGCGACCACACAGCGACGCTGCAGCGATCAGCATCGTTGTCTGTATCGCTGCAGCGTCGCTGTGTGAGACGGGGCCTTAACTGTGCTGCATCGTTATAGTGAGTGGATCCTTTGGAGGTTTTATCTGAATCGCGTCACACGGGAAACCCCAAAGTAAGTGCTCAGCATAGAGCGCTGGATAAATGTGATTCTCAAATGTTATGTGGAATGTTCCCAATAAAAGCTTAAATTCAATCCACAAAAAAGCAAGCCCCACTCAGGTCCGTCATCAGTTAACAGAAATACAGGTGGCTTCCACGTTACTGGTAGCAAAAAGGCAATGGAAATGCAAAATGGCTTCTCACCCCTCAAAAGAAATTCAGCAAATTCCCAAATCCAAATGTCCCCCTCTCTTCTGAGCCCCAGTGTATCTAAACCACATATAGAACTCATGTTTGGTATTTCTGTAGTTATGAGAGCGTGTCTCCAGAAGCATGAGCTGAGCATAATGTACTGGTAAGTACAACATACTGGGCACTATAAGAGCAGATTGCAATTTTCACTCAACAACAATCACTGCTGCTTGTTTTTGGATTATTATTATTATTATTATTATTATTATTATTATTATTATTATTATTATTATTTATTGTTATAGCGCCATTTATTCCATGGCGCTTTACAAGTGAGGAGGGGTATACATAATAAAAACAAGTACAATAATCTTGAACAATACAAGTCATAACTGGTACAGTAGGAGAGAGGACCCTGCCGCGAAGGCTCACAATCTACAAGGGATGGGTGAGAATACAGTAGGCGAGGATAGAGCTGATCGTGCAGCGGTTGGTTGATCGGTGGTTACTGCAGGTTGTAGGCTTGTCGGAAGAGGTGGGTCTTCAGATTCTTTTTGAAGGTTTCGATGGTGGGCGAGAGTCTGATGTGTTGTGGTAGAGGGTTCCAGAGTAGGGGTGATACGCGAGAGAAATCTTGTATACGATTGTGGGAAGAGGAGATAAGAGGGGAGTAGAAAAGGAGATCTTGTGAGGATCGGAGGTTGCGTGTAGGAAAGTACCGGGAGATGAGGTCACAGATGTAAGGAGGAGACAGGTTGTGGATGGCTTTGTACGTCATGGTTAGGGTTTTGTACTGGAGTCTCTGGGCAATGGGGAGCCAGTGAAGGGATTGACTGAGGGGAGAGGCCGGAGAATAGCGGGGGGACAGGTGGATTAGTCGGGCAGCAGAGTTTAGAATAGATTGAAGGGGTGCGAGAGTGTTTGAGGGGAGGCCACAGAGCAGGAGGCTGCAGTAGTCAAGGCGAGAGATGATGAGGGCATGGACTAAGGTTTTTGGAGATTCTTGGTTGAGGAATGAACGGATTTGTGCAATATTTTTGAGTTGAAGTCGGCAGGAAGTGGAAAGGGCTTGGATATGTGGTTTGAAGGAGAGATCAGCGTCAAGGATAACCCCGAGGCAGCGAGCTTGTGGGACTGGGGAGAGTGGGCAGCCATTTACTGTAATGGATAGGTTCGTTGGGGGGTCACGTGAGATGGGGAAAGATGATGAATTCTGTTTTGTCCATGTTAAGTTTCAGAAATCTAGCGGAGAAGAAGGATGAAATAGTGGACAGACATTGAGGGATTCTGGTTAGTAGGGAGGTGATATCTGGTCCAGAGATGTAGATCTGTGTGTCATCAGCATAGAGGTGATACTGAAAGCCATGAGATTCTATGAGCTGTCCCAGGCCAAATGTGTAAATGGAGAAGAGCAGGGGCCCAAGGACTGAACCTTGTGGGACTCCGACAGATAGGGGGCGAGGTGAGGAGGTGGTGTGTGAGTGGGAGACGCTGAATGTCCGGTCTGTTAGGTATGATGAGATCCAGGATAGGGCCAAGTCTGTGATGCCAAGGGATGAGAGGGTCTGTAATAATAGGGAATGGTCCACTGTGTCAAAGGCAGCCGACAGGTCGAGGAGGAGGAGGAGAACAGAGTAGTGTTACTTGCTCTTGGCGGTTAAGAGGTCGTTGGTGACCTTAGTTAGGGCAGTTTCAGTGGAGTGGTGTGACCGGAAGCCAGATTGTAAGCGGTCAAAGAGGGAGCAAGAAGAGAGATGGGAGGACAGTTCAAGGTAGACGTGTTGTTCCAGTAGTTTTGAGGCATAGGGGAGAAGTGATATAGGGCGATAGCTAGATACAGAGGATGGGTCAAGAGAGGGCTTTTTGAGGATAGGTGTGATGGAGGCATGTTTAAAGCTTGAGGGGAAAACACCAGTTGTTAGTGATAGGTTGAAGAGATGGGTTAGGGTTGGGATGAAGATTGTGGTGAGGTTTGGGATGAGGTGGGATGGGAGCGGGTCAAGTGCACAGGTGGTGAGATGTGATCTTGAGAGTAGAGTGGAAAGTTGATCTTCTGTAATGGTGGGGAAGTTGGTTTTGGAGGTGGAGGGTAGGGAAGTTGGGAGGAAGGGCTCTGGGGGTTGTTGACCAAAACGGTCTCTGATGTTATCAATCTTCTGCTTGAAGAATGAGGCAAAGTCTTCAGCAGAGATAAGTGGAGAGGGAGGAGGTGCTGGGGGACGGAGGAGAGAATTGAAGGTGTTGAATAACTTTAGGGTTGTGAGACAGGGAGGATATGAGAGATGAGAAGTAGGTTTGTTTAGCTGTGGCGAGTGTGGCCTTGAAAGTAGTGAGGGACTGTTTGAATGCGATGAAGTGGTCGTTGGAGTGGGATCTTTTCCATCTGCGCTCAGCAGCCCTGGAAGCTCGCCTCAGTTCTTTGGTCAGGCTGGTGTGCCAGGGCTGTCTGTTGATTTTGCGAGCTTTGGTATGTGTAAGTGGGGCAGCAGATTCCAAAGCTACAGCTATTGTGGTGTTATATAGAGCGGCAGCGTCATCCGCATTGTGTATGGAACTTATGTCTGTGAGAGGGAGGAGGGATTCAGAGAATGAATGTAGGTCAAGATGTTTAATATTTCTGCGAGGGTGTGAAAGTTTGTGGGGTGGGAACTCTAGACATGGAGAGGAGAGAGATGAGAATGTGAGAAGGTTGTGGTCAGAGAGTGGAAGAGGTGAGTTAGAGAGGTTAGATAGGGAGCAGTGGCGGGTGAAGATGAGGTCCAGTGTGTGACCATCTTTGTGAGTGGCTGCAGAAGACCATTGAGTGAGGCCGAAGGAGGAAGAGAGAGATAGAAGTTTAGTGGCAGCTGAGAGGGAAGTGTCAATGGGGATGTTGAAATCGCCCATGATGATAGTGGGGATGTCTGCAGAAAGGAAATGAAGTAGCCAGGTGGTGAAGTGGTCAAAGAAGATGGTGGCTGGCCCTGGGGGGCGGTACATGACAGCCAGTTGGAGGTTGGAGGGGGAGTAGATGCGCACAGAGTGCACCTCAAAGGAAGGGAGGGTAACAGAGGGTGGCAGTGGGATTGGGGTGAAGGAGCAGTCATCTGACAGGAGAAAACCAACTCCTCCGCCATGCTTGCTGCTGGGGCGGGGTGTGTGAGAAAGGTGGAAGCCACCATAAGAGAGTGCAGCAGGAGAGGCTGTGTCAGAAGGGGTGAGCCAGGTTTCGGTGATGGCGAGGAAGGAAAGTTTGGTAGTAACAAAAAGATCATGGATGTAGGAAAGCTTGTTACAGATAGAGCGAGCGTTCCACAGAGCTCCTGTTAGTGAGACTGGGGAAGTGGAGGCTGGGTGAATGGGTATAAGGTTAGAGAGGTTACGGAAGTTTGTGATGGAGTGTGGGTGGGAGGTAGAAATGACTGTGGGAATATGGTGAGGAGGACCAGGATTTGGAGAGATATCACCAGCAGTGAGAAGGAGCAGAGATAGTGTTAGCAGGTGGGAGCAGGAGAGAGCGTGAGGGGGCTGCCTGTGCTTTGAGACAGAGTTATGTTAAGTAACAGTTCTGAGGAAGAGGTGAGATGGATGGGGAGGATTGAAGAGGAGATGAACAGTTCCTTACTTGGTGTGGGGATTGGGGGAGGTAGCAGAAAGTGAAAGATTATAGGGGTAAAAGTGAAAACAAACTGGGACATTGTTTACAGTGACAGGCCAGTTACCTTCAGGTTCAATTCAGGTTTTAATTCTAATGTAATCCACACTTTTAGAACACACTTCTAGAAATCACACTGCAGACTAAAGTCCTGCAGACTTGTGCTATGCAATATATGGAAAACTAAGTGCGGTCAGGTGTGGAGCAGAGAGGAGTGGTCTCTGCTCATCTTGGTCAGAGAATTAAGGGTCGACCAGATGCATACAATCAAGACTAAGTAAACAATGTCATAATAACACAGGGCAAGCTGAGGTTAGCTGAAAGGCATACCATATGAAAGCAAAGAGCAGAGGGAAGTCTATGTGCAAAGCTGGGTGATGTATTATGTGCACTTCATAGCAGGAGAGCAGGAGAGCTGGATGAACATACCATATGAAAGCAAAGAGCAGAGGGAAGTCTATGTGCAAAGCTGGGTGATATATTATGTGCACTTCATAGCAGGAGAGCTGGATGAACATACCATATGAAAGCAAAGAGCAGAGGGAAGTCTATGTGCAAAGCTGGGTGATGTATTATGTGCACTTCATAGCAGGAGAGCAGGAGAGCTGGATGAACATACCATATGAAAGCAAAGAGCACAGGGAAGTGATAATAGCCATTAAGTTAAAAACATCACTACAAATGTAGATAAATTAACAAAGGGGTATAATTTTTGAAATGAGGTCACTTGGGGGAGAAAAGGGGGGATTCTGTTTTTCTAGCAATTAGGGGCTCTGTATATGGAGTCCGCAATCTATTCTAGGAAAATCTTTTCTCCAGGAAGCAAATAGCGCTCTGTCCCTCCCGAGTCTCTCCGTATGCCTAAGCAGTACTGTACAACCACATATAGGGTATTTCTACATTCATCAGAAATTGTGGCACAAATTTTGGTGCCATATTTACCCATTTCACAGTATGAAAATGTAAAATTTGGGGCTAACATACAATTTTGGTGGTAAAAATGTAATTATTTATTCTTCACTGCCCAACGGTGGAAAATTGGTGTCAATAAGATCACTGCACCCCTAGATGAATTCACTGAGAGGTGAAGATACGGTGCCACACAGAAGGTTGATACATAAAATGAGAATAATGGGGATAGGGGAAAATATGTGTAAGTGGGCTAAGAACTGGCTCAGGGATAGGAAACAAAGGGTGGTTATTAATGGAGCACACTCAGACTGGGTCACGGCTAGCAGTGGGGTACCACAGGGGTCAGTATTGGGCCCTCTTCTTTATAACATATTTATTAATGACCTTGTAGGGGGCATACAGAGCAGAATTTCAATATTTGCAGATGACACTAACTCTGCAGGGTAATCAATACAGAGGAGGACAATTTTATATTACAGGATAATTTATGTAAACTAGAAGCTTGGGTTGACAAATGGCAAATAAGATTTAATGGGGATAAATGTAAGGTCATGCACGTGGGTAAAAGTAATAAGATGTATAACTATGTGCTTAATTCTAAAACTCTGGGCAAAACCGTCAATGAAAAACACCTGGGTGTATGGGTGGATGACAAACTCACATTTAGTGGCCAGTGTCAGGCAGCTGCTACAAAGGCAAATTAAATAATGGGATGCATTAAAAGAGGCATAGATGCTCATGAGGATAACATAATTTTACCTCTATACAAGTCACTAGTTCGGCCACACTTAGAATACTGTGTACAGTTCTGGTCTCCGGTGTATAAGAAAGACATAGCTGAACTAGAGCAGGTGCAGAGAAGAGCGACCAAGGTTATTAGAGGACTGGGGGTTCTGCAATACCAAAATAAGGGCTATTTAGTTTGGAAAAATGAAGGCTAAGGGGTGATCTTATTTTAATGTATAAATATATGAGGGGACAGTACAAAGACCTTTCTGATATTTTTAATCATAGACCTGAGACAGGGACAAGAAGGCATCCTCTACGTCTGGAGGAAAGAAGGTTTAAGCATAACAACAGACGCGGATTCTTTACTGTAAGAGCAGTGAGACTATGGAACTCTCTGCCGTATGATGTTGTAATGAGTGATTCATTACTTAAATTTAAAAGGGGAATGGATGCCTTTCTTGAAAAGTATAATGTTACAGGTTATATATACTAAATTTCTTGATAGGGCGTTGATCTAGGGAACTAGTCTGATTGCCGTATGTGGAGTCGGGAAGGAATTTTTTTCCCCAATGTGCAGCTTACTCTTTGCCACATGGTTTTTTTTTGCCTTCCTCTGGATCAACATGTTAGGGCATGTTAGGTTAGGCTATGGGTTGAACTAGTAAACCAATACGTACGGCCCCTTTAAGGTGACGCTTCCCTAAATATAAATACCAAAAGAGACAAGAGCACAAATGGAAGCACCGTCACAGTATTAAAAACTAATATATTTTATTGAGGGTCAGTTGACACAAACATAGAAAAAAATTATATTTATATATAAAAATAATAGGATACCATCTTCTAGGGGACAACATACAGTCTGAGACCACAGGTGCACGGCCCTATACAATAATCATTAACTTGCTCAAAAAGACACTCGGAGTGAAAAGTAATAACTATATATAGTTCCTATCAAAGGATGTCCAATAGGTTTAGCTATATATGGTGGAGATACACCCCTTACCATGGTATGCCTGGATCAATATATGCGAGAACTATAGATGTAAAGTAAAGTGCCAAGTGCTTTAAAGAGCTCACTATTGTTGCTGCCAATAATCTAATAGAGTTATAGTGGTAGTGAAGGTAAAAGAGCTAGTAAGAGCACCGTACCCACTATCAAACTTATGATACCGGCATATAAGATGAAAGTTATACGTAACCTGCACGTGTAGTCCTGACAGCTGGGTTGAACTAGATGGACTTAAAGTCTTCCTTCAACCTTAATAACTATGTTACTATGTTTAAATTGTAAAAATGGAAAAAATGGGGTCACTTATGGGGGGGGTTCTGCTGTTCTAGCACCTCAGGGGCTCTGCCAATGTGACATGGCACTCTTAAACCAGTGCAGTAAAACCTGCACTGTAATATGGTGTTACTTCCCTTCTGAGCTTTGCACTGTGCCTCAAAAGTAGTTTTCGATCACATACGGGGTATTCGTGAACTCAGGATACATTGCACAACAAATTTTTGGGTCAATTTTCTCCTGCTACCCTTGTGAAAATACAAAATTTGGGGCTAAAACAAACATTTGTGGGATTTTTTTTTAAACTTATTTTTATTTTCATGGCTCAACGTTATAAACTTCTGTGAAGCAGCTGGGGTAACAAGGTGCTCAACAGACATCTAGATAAGTTCACTGAGGGGTCTAGTTTCCAAAATAGTATCACATGTGGGGGGTGTTTCAACTGTTTAGGCACAGCAGGGGCTATCCAAATGTGACATGGTGTCAGCTAATTATTCCAGCAATTTTACATTCAAAAAGTCAAATGGTGCCCCTTCCCTTCAGAACCCTGTCGTGCGCCCAAACAGTGGTTTTCCCTCACATACGGGGTATAGGCATGCTCAGGAGAAATTGCATAACAAATTGTATGAAGCAATTTCTCCAGTTACTTTTATGAAAATATAAAAAAAAAAAATGGGTCTAAAGGCAAATTTTTGAGAAAAAAGTTAAATCTTAATTTTTCCCTTCCACATTCCATTAATTCCTGTGAAGCACCCGAAGAGTTAATAAACTTCTTGAATGTGGTTTTAAGTACCTTGAGTGGTGCAGTTTTTAGAATGGTGTCACTTTTGGGTATTTTCTGTCATGCAGGCCCCTCAAAGTCATCTCAAATGTGAGATGGTCCCTAAAATTAGGTTTTGTAAATTTTGTTCTAAAAATGAGAAATTGCTAGTCAAATTTTAACTCTTATAACTTCATAACAAAGAAAAATGATGCTTCAAAAATTATCTATCAATTCAGTCACACTATGCAGGTATAGCATCACCCACCACACATGAATCTTTGGATTATTGTTATTCCCAGACTGAAGATAACACTCCTGTTTTTAGGGACCTTCAAATTTCTGGAAATTCTACACAAAGTTGATCCTTCATGGAATTATTTGCCTATCTTTAGTAGATACCATAAGATTATACACTACCAAATTTTTTGGATTATAAGAAGCCCAGGGTCATAAGACGCATCCCAAATTTTCAAAAAGAAAATAGGGAAAAAAAGTTAATGTGTCAAATGGGGGGTTTAACTTACAATCCGAATTCAGCTTAATGGCGGGGGAATGGGAGAGAGGCGGTGGTACGGGGTCACATGACGTGTTCAGAGGTGTGATGCGGCGGGGTGATGCTGCGAGTCTCATCCCAAGCTGAAAGAAGGGGGTGTTCCATGGTACTAAGCAGTTGTCGGCAGTGCAGGGGCTCCGCCGACATTTTGTGAAATCCTGTAGCCTCCGCTCTTCCATCTTTTCAATGCGGTGGACTCCAGAAAAATGGCTGTCTGAGGAGGCGCATACGCAGATTGATATCTCGGGAGGTGAAAACTTGATGCCGAGATCTTAATTTGAATGTGATAATCAGCCGCACTCAAGTAGTTGAAATTCATGCAAGAAGTGTTGTTTCTTTATTCATGCGTACAGACATCACCAGGTGCTTTATAACATATAGTAATTGCAGACAATAAGGTTAATGTTTCGACCAGGGGCGGTCTTTGTCAAAACCTCACTGCAAAATAAATACATAGTATAAATGTGCTATACAAATATACATGAGCATATATACAAGGAAAAAAATGAAGAAAACGTGTCAAAACAATAACTCCTAGTCAGAACATACATTGTCTTCATTTTTTTTTTTACTGGTGATGTCTGCACGCATGAATAAAGAAACAACACTTTTTGCATGAATTTCAACTACTTGAGTGCGGCTGATTTTCTCGTTGATATTTGGACTATTAGGTGTTCAGCCTGCACCAATTAATTTTGATTTACAGTGTGCACATCTTTTTTTGGAATACTGAGATCTTAATTTGAGCATCTGCCACCTCCGGCGGCCATTTTCCCCGCGTCCACCGCATTGAAACCATGGAAGTGTGGGGGCTCCAGGCTTTCACAACATGTTGACAGAGCCCCTCACACCTTCGAGAACCAGCATGGGACTCACAGCATCGCTCCACAGCGTCTCATCTCCAAACACCCCCTCCTTACAGACCAGGGCCAGCAGCATTGCCTGACTCCTGCTGCCGACAATCGCTCCGTAAGCTACATTTTGACTATAAGACATACACCCATTTCTCCCACCTTTGAGGGGATAAAAGTGTTTCTTATAGTCCGAAAAAAACAGAATTTCATAAATTACTACTTCTGCACAATAAAAATATTTAATGAAAAATATATTTTATTTTTGTGTCACCATTTAATGTCAATGTTTTATATATATATATATATATATATATATATATATATATATATATATATATATATATATATATATATATATATAAATATAAATATATATATATATATATATATATATATATATATATATATATATATATTTTTTTTTTTTTTTAACTGTGTAGGATGAGTTTTTATTTATTGCAGTCAGTTATACAGCGCCATTAATTCCACAGTGCTTACAGACACATTATCATCACTGTCTCAATTGGGGGCTCACATGCTAAATTCCCTATCAGTATGTCTTGAGTGCTGTTGGAAATCGAAGAACCGGGAGGAAATGGGTAGAGGATACAAATTTTTTGCAGATGTTTTCCTTGGTGGTATTAGAACCCAGCACTGCAAAGCAACAGTGCTAACCCCTGCGCCACTGTGCCAAGTACTCAATTTTCATTGCGGTTTTTTTTTTTTCATTTTTTTCTATGGGAGTTGGTAAAAAAAAAAATGTAGATTATTTACGGCATTAGCGGCATTGGGTTAAGTAACGTGATGATTTAATAATTTAGATGCATAAAGAAGAGGTGACAATTTTTTTGACATGATGAAGCATATTTATGCAAAACAAAGGATTTATTTTTTATATACTTTCTACTTTTTAATTTTTTAAACCTTTTTCGATCATCACATAATACACTGAAATGGTTTCTTGATGCCACCGTTAGGGAACTTAGCTGTTACAACAATCCAGTTTTGTGGAAGGGGGAGGATAGAGCATTTATAAGCAGTTGCAGTAGGATCCCAGCTGTATATAAATACTATGGACTAGTTGCTGATAATTTGAGCAGATTGTTAGTATTGTGATAATATCTGAACTACTGACAGATTTGTACTATTGCATTGCTTATTGAAAAAGGGGTTATTGACAAATCTGACTATCTTCAAGGGATTAAAATTGTTCTATCACTATAAAAAAAAAAAGATAACTTATGCTTATAGCTCAGGGGTCTAAGGGATAAGGTTTCTCCTTGAGGAGAGTGACATACTAGTTCTGACTTGTCAAGGTAAGGAGGCTTATTTGTCGTGCAATGCTCTCTGGGACATTTTATATGCAAATTGCCTCTTCAGAGTGAAAGATGACGAACTCTATATTGCCACTTGTTGGAAGTAGTGATCCTACAAATCACAATCAACCCTTTAATGAGTCTTGCAATATGACTTAGGATAAAAGCCAAACACTTAAATCTATGTTTGAGTTAAGTAAACCTGTAGGGTTTGTGGGGGACATGACAAAATGCAGCTGTATTACAGCCATGTGAAACTAGAATAATTTGCATCCACAACAATTCTGACGATGACTAAGGCTATGTGCACATTCAGGATTTTCAGTAGAAAACTCTACTGCAAATCATGATGTCTTGGCAGGAAAAACACTGCATAAAAGAGGCACATTTTTCTGTGGATTTCTCCAAACTCATTAGTATGGGTGAAATCTGTAAAAATGCTGCAAGATTGACTTGTTACATATTTGAATATGCTGCACATTTGCTAGGAGAAAATAAGCAACTGTGCATGATATTTCCGGAATAAAAATCATTTTATGGTATTAATAATTTTTCCGTTTTTGTCATTAAACTGCAAGGAAAAAAACATGAAAAAATGCAATGTGTACACACACATTTTTTATATTTTTGTACTACAAGAATTTTGGTCTTACCTTAGCAGAAGGCAGGAGCTCTGATCTCCAGGATAAATCTTCCATTTCAACACTAAAATAAATAGCACAAAATATAAGACCATACTAAAAAAATATTTTTAGTAAGCAGAAAAATGTATACTTTATTTGGAAACAAGAAATACTTTGACTACTTTGCGACATTATTTTTCCCTATTCCCTTAACCCCCTTGGCCATGTTCAAATGTTGAGTTTTTCTGCATTTTTTTGAATACTTTTTTATGCAAACTTTAAACTGTGTAACAGTACCAAAGTTTATGAGATTTCAGAAATCTCATGCACACAGCTTGTTTTTTTTTTTCCCTGAGTAGTTTGTGCAATACCAAGTTTATTTGCCAAATGTACCATATCATAGCATCATGAGAAAGTATAAAGAAATCAGCCAAGATATCAGGAAAATAATTTTGGACTTGCACAAGCCTAGCTCATCCTTGGGTACAATTTCAAGATATCGGAAGGTGCCTCGTTCATCTGCACAAGCACAAACAAGATGGGAATGTCTAGCCATCATACCGCTCAGGAAAGACGATGGGTTTCGTGTCACAGAGCTGTATGTGCCATCGCTATACACAACATTCATATTTATAGTGCTTTGGAACAAAGCACTATATTGTAATCCGATCGTGGTAAACTTCTTCTTATTCTTCTTATTATGGAGCTTGAACCCTCTAGGTTCAAGCAACATATTGTAATCCGATTTCTTATATTTATAGTGCTTTGGAACAAAGCACTATATTGTAATCCGATCGTGGATAACTTCTTATTATAGTGCTTTGGAACAAAGCACTATATTGTAATCCGATCGTGGATAACTTCTTATTATAGTGCTTTGGAACAAAGCACTATACAGTTATTCCATCGTGGATAACTTCTTATTCTTCTTATTATAGTGCTTTGGAACAAAGCACTATACTGTTATTCCATCGTGGTAAATTTCTTCTTATTATAGTGCTTTGGAACAAAGCACTATACTGTTATTCCATCGTGGTAAACTTTTTCTTATTCGCTTTTTTCCGCAATTAATGCGGCCCGAACCGCTGAACGCACAGACTCCAGTGAGGTGTCATTTCGAAGCCAACGTCCACGAGAGGTGTGCTAACTATTTTTCGTGTCAATCGGATTTGTAGTTTTGGCGCAATTTGCATTTGAAAATTGTTTTCTCCTCATTGGAAAGCATTGTCTCAATGTGTTTCAATAGGGAAATTTCAACATAGGGTATAATGGCCTGGTTTCTGAGGCAATTTCTAAAACTAACTGTCACCTGCCACCTGGCTGATTAGCTCATTGATATGCGCAGTCAGATCCAGTTACTATGCCAACGCCTACGAGCCCACTAGGAAACAGGTTTTGTCAGTCAGATAATATCAGCTACTCTCTGTTATCAGCCATTCCCCGTACTGCTGTCAGTCTATTTCTCTCTGTTATCAGCCATTCCCCTGTCCTGCTGTCAGTCTATTCTCTCTGTTATCAGCCATTCCCCGTCCTGCTGTCAGTCTATTCTCTCTGTTATCAGCCATTCCCCCATCCTGCTGTCAGTCTATTTCTCTGTTATCAGCCATTCCCCTGTCCTGCTGTCAGTCTATTTCTCTCTGATATCAGCCATTCCCCTGTCCTGCTGTCAGTCTATTCTCTATGTTATCAGCCATTCCCCTGTCCTGCTGTCAGTCTATTCTCTCTGTTATCAGCCATTCCCTTGTCCTGCTGTCAGTCTATTCTCTGTTATAAGCCATTCCCTTATCCTGCTGTCAGTCAGAGTGACCCGGCCCACCAAATCGGACCCAGAGTGACCCGGCCCACCAAATCGGACCCAGAGTGACCCGGCCCACCAAATCGGACCCAGAGTGACCCGGCCCACCAAATCGGACCCAGAGTGACCCGGCCCACCAAATCGGACCCAGAGTGACCCGGGCCACCAAATCGGACCCAGAGTGACCCGGGCCACCAAATCGGACCCAGAGTGACCCGGGCCACCAAATCGGACCCAGAGTGACCCGGGCCACCAAATCGGACCCAGAGTGACCCGGGCCACCAAATCGGACCCAGAGTGACCCGGGCCACCAAATCGGACCCAGAGTGACCCGGCCCACCAAATCGGACCCAGAGTGACCCGGGCCACCAAATCGGACCCAGAGTGACCCGGCCCACCAAATCGGACCCAGAGTGACCCGGCCCACCAAATTGGACCCAGAGTGGCCTCAACCCTGAGGGGCTACAACTACCAAACCAGCGCCTGAGGGGCACCCAAGTGTGAAAGTCTTGCAGGGGCAGCCCGGGCACCATTCCAAAGCACTATTTGTAGTTCCTTCAGGAAATACCCATCTAGTTCTTATTATTAGGCTTTATTCCGCAATTAATGCGGCCCAAACCGTAAAACGCACAGACTCCAGTGAGGTGTCATTTCGAAGCCAGCGTCCACGAGAGGTGTGCTAAGTTTTTTTTCATGTCGATCGGATTTGTAGTTTTGGCGCAATTTGCATTTGAAAATTGTTTTCCCCTCATTGGAAAGCATTGTTTCAATGCATTTATATAGGGAAATTTTCCCATACGTTTATAATGGGCTGGTTTCTGAGGCAATTTCTAAAAATAACTGCCAACTGCCAGCTGGCTGATTAGCTCATTGATATGCGCAGTCAGACACAGTTACTATGCCAACGCCTACGAACCACCAGCACACAGATTTTGTCAGATAATATCAGCTCTTAAAGTGACAGCACAGCACAATTCGAAAGCACTATCTGTAGTCTTATTGTTATTACTAGATGGTGGCCCGATTCTAACTCATCGGGTATTCTAGAATATGCATGTCCACGTAGTATATTGCACAGCCACATAGTATACAGCGCAGAGCCGCGCAGTATACAGCGCAGAGCCGCACAGTACACAGCGCAGAGCCGCGCAGTACACAGCGCAGAGCCGCGCAGGACACAGCGCAGAGCCGCACAGCACACAGCGCAGAGCCGCGCAGCACACAGCGCAGAGCCGCGCAGCACACAGCGCAGAGCCGTGCAGCACACAGCGCAGAGCCGTGCAGCACACAGGGCAGACCCGTGCAGCATACAGGGCAGAGCCGTGCAGCATACAGGGCAGAGCCGCGCAGTATAAAGTGCAGAGCCGTGCAGCATACAGCGCAGAGCCGCGCAGCACACAGGGCAGACCCGTGCAGCATACAGCGCAGAGCCCCGCAATATACAGCGCAGAGCCGCGTAGTTATACTGCCCAGTCACGTAGTATATTGCACAGCCACGTAGTATAGAGCAGCGCCACGCAGTATACAGCGCAGAGCCGCGCAGTATACAGCGCAGAGCCTCGCAGTATACAGCGCAGAGCCGCGCAGTATACAGCGCAGAGCCGCGCAGTATACAACGCAGAGTGGCGCAGTATACAGCGCAGAGCCGCGCATTATACAGCGCAGAGCCCCGCAGTATACAGCGAAGAGCCGCGCAGCATACAGCGCAGAGCCACATAGTTATACACTGTGTTCCAAATTATTATGCAGAAAGAGTTTAGGAGTGATAAGGTTAGAATTTTTTTGTTTGTCATTTAAACTCATTGATGGTGATGTGTGTCAGGGCTCTTTATATCACTCAAAGCAATTGCAGATACCTGTGCAAATTAGTTTGGCAGGTGTGTCCAAATAAAGGCAAGACTACTTAAGAAGGCTGTTCCACATTATTAAGCAGTCTGCATTTTTGGCCAAAAATGGGAAAGAAAAAAGATGTGTCGGCTGCTGAGAAGCAACACATTGTGGAGTATTTAGGTCAAGGCATGACTACAATCAACATTGCCAAGACACTTCATCGTGATCATCGCACAATCATGAAGTATGTAGCTGATTCCCAGCACACACGTGTGCGTGCTGATAAGGAAAAATTGAGGACCCTTTCCAACAGGCAATTGCGTAAGGTTAAAAGAGCAGCTGCAAAAATGCCTTGTCATAGCAGCAGACAAGTTTTTGAAGCTGCTGGTGCCTCCAACGTCCCCAGAACAACAAGATGCAGGGTCCTTCAGAGGTGCGTAAGCCATCCTGTCAACCACCTCTATCCACTGCACACAAGCAGAAACAGCTCCAGTTGGCCAAACAATACATGAAGACTGACTTCCAAACTGTTTTGTTCACCGATGAGTGCCGTGCAACGCTCGATGGTCCAGATGGATGGAGTGGAGGCTGGCTGGTTGATGGACACCCCATAAAAACACAGCTAAGGCGCCAACAAGGAGGAGGTAGAGTAATGTTTTGGGCTGGAATCATGGGGAGAGAGATTGTTGGCCCCTTTATGATCCCTGAAGGGGTAAAGATGAACTCCATAATCTATGTGGAGTTTCTAAAAACACTTCCTGCCGTGGTTCAAGAGGAAGAACCATGCTTTCCGCAGCAAGATCATTTTCATGCATGATAATGCACCGTCTTATGCTGCAAAAAACACAACTGCATCTCTGGCTGCTATGGGCATAAAAGAGGACAAACTTATGGTGTGGCCACCATCTTCCCCTGACCTCAACCCCTTTGAGAACCTCTGGAGCATCATCAAAAGGAGTGTCTATGATGGCGGGAGGCAGTTCACATCTAAGCAACAGCTCTGGGAGGGGATTCTGTCCACATGCAAAACAATTGAAGCAGAAACCATCCAAAAACTGACAAATTCAATGGACGAGAGTGTTCAGAAGCTTCTTTCGAACAAGGGGTCCTATGTGCAAATGTAACATCACCTAGAATAAAGTTTTCACTTGAAAACTGTTTGATTTCATTTTTAATAAGCTGATAATGCTTATTTCTTCACAATTGACCATTTTTTTGTTCAAAATAGAATAAAAAAGGTTGAAAACACTGCTGTGCATAATAATTTGGAACATGCATTTTGAGTGTTTATTTTTTTTAAAAAGATACTGTTTTCATAGGCAGTTTGTTCCAAAACATTGCAATTATACTAGAATAGTAGATGACTGGAAAATAACAATGACTGCAATTCAGATAGGTAATTTAGAGAAAATATGAGGAAATATTATTTGCATAATAATTTGGAACACAGTGTACTGCCCAGTCACGTAGTATATTGCACAGCCACGTAGTATACAGCGCAGCGCCGCGCAGTATGCAGCGTAGAGCCGTGCAGTATGCAGCGCAGAGCCCCGCAGTATGCAGCGCAGAGCCCCGCAGTATGCAGCGCAGAGCCACGCAGTATGCAGCGCAGAGCCACGCAGTATGCAGCGCAGAGCCACGCAGTATGCAGCGCAGAGCCGCCCAGTATGCAGCGCAGAGCCGCCCAGTATACAGCGCAGAGCCGCCCAGTATACAGCGCAGAGCTGCCCAGTATACAGCGCAGAGCCGCCCAGTATACAGCGCAGAGCCGCCCAGTATACAGCGCAGAGCCGCCCAGTATACAGCGCAGAGCCGCCCAGTATACAGCGCAGAGCCGCCCAGTATACAGCGCAGAGCCGCCCAGTATACAGCGCAGAGCTGCGCAGTATACAGCGCAGAGCCCCGCAGTATACAGCGCAGAGCCCCGCAGTATACAGAGCAGAGCCCCGCAGTATACAGCACAGAGCCCCGCAGTATACAGCGCAGAGCCCCACAGTATACAGCGCAGAGCCCCGCAGTATACAGCGCAGAGCCCCGCAGTATACAGCGCAGAGCCGCACAGTATACAGCGCAGTGGCCCCACCCACCAAATCGGCCACGGAGGTGCCCCGCTCACCAAATCGGACCGAGTAACCCCGCCCACCAAATTGGCCCCTAAGGGGCCCCACCCACCAAATCGGACCCAGAGTGACCCCACCCACCAAATCGGACCCAGAGTGACCCCGCCCACCAAATCGGACCCAGAGTGACCCCGCCCACCAAATCGGTCCCTGAGGAACCCCGCCTACCAAATCGGACACAGAGGGGCCCCGCCCACCAAATTGGCCCCTGAGGGGCCCCGCCCACCAAATCGGACACAGAGTGGCCCCGCCCACCAAATCGGACACAGAGTGGCGCCGCCCGCCAAATCGGACCCGGAGTGACGCCGCCTGCCAAATCGGACCCAGAGTGGCGCCGCCCGCCAAATCGGACCCAGAGTGGTGCCGCCCGCCAAATCGGACCCAGAGTGGCTACAACTACCAAACCAGCGCCTGAGGGGCTGTGTGAAAGTCTTGCTGGGGCAACCCGTGCACCATTCCAAAGCACTATCTGTAGTTCCTTCAGGAAATACCCATCTAGTTTCTCATTATTATTCTTCTCCGCGTTTTCCGCAATTAATGCGGAACGAACCGCTTGGCGCAGAGACCCCGTTCAGGTGGCGTTTCGAAAGCCTCGGTGGGGACAGGTGTGCTATGACTTTTATAGTCGATCCGATATGTAGTTTTTAAAAAAAATCACATTTAAAACAAAAAAAAATTCCCATAGGAAATAATGGCAAACTTTCCATTACCCCCAACTTGACCTTCCAAAGATGGCAGCTATGCAAATGTACGGTGTCCATTTTAGGACATGATCATTTATCAAAGTCAAACATCAGAATAAAGTGACTATGACACCCTCTTGTCCCTGTGTGAAAAGTAATTGCCCCTCCGGCCCCGTGTGTGAAAAGTAAGTGCCCCCCGGCCCCGTGTGGAAAAGTAAGTGTGCCCCCGGCCCCGTGTGCAAAAGTAGGTGCGCCCCCGGCTCAGTGTGCAAAAGTAAGTGTGCCCCCGGCCCCGTGTGCATAAGTAAGTGTGCCCCTGGCCCCGTGTGCAAAAGTAAGTGTGCCTCCGGCCCCGTGTGCAAAAGTGCGCCCCCAGCCCCGTGTGCAAAAGTAAGTGCGCCCCGGCCCCGTGTGCAAAAGTAAGTGCACCCCCGGCCACGTGTGCAAAAGTAAGTGCGCCCCCGGCCCCGTGTGCAAAAGTAAGTGTGCCCCCGGCCCCGTGTGCAAAAGTAAGTGCGCCCCCGGCCCCGGGTGCAAAAGTAAGTGTGCCCCCGGCCCCGTGTGCAAAAGTAAGTGTGTCCCCGGCCCCGTGTGCAAAAGTAAGTGTGCCCCCGGCCCCGTGTGCAAAAGTAAGTGCGCCCCCGGCCCCGTGTGCAAAAGTAAGTGTGCCCCCGGCCCCATGTGCAAAAGTAAGTGCGCCCCCGGCCCGGTGTGCAAAAGTAAGTGCGCCCCCGGCCCCGTGTGCAAAAGTAAGTGCGCCCCCGGCCCCGTGTGCAAAGTAAATGTGCCCCGATCCCGGGTGTGGAAAAGTAAGTGCCCCCCCTGGTCCCGTGTGTGAAAAGTGCTGCTGTAAAGCTGGCAGCGCTGTTCAAGCACCATGTATTTCCTTCAGGAAATGCCCATTTAGTTCTTATTATAGTGCTTTGGAACAAAGCACTATACTGTTATTCCATTGTGGTTAACTTCTTATTATTTTTCAGTCCGCAGTTAATGCGGCCCGAACCGCTTCACTCACAGACTCCAGTGAGGTGTCATTTCGAAGCCAGCGTCCACAAGAGGTGTGCTAAGTATTTTTCGTGTCGATCGGATTTGTAATTTTGGCGCAATTTGCGTTTGAAAAAAGTGTTTCAATGTATTTCAATAGGGAAATTTTCCCAAACGTTTATAATGGGCCTGATTTCTGAGGCAATTTCTAAAAATAACTGCCACCTGGCTGATTAGCTCATTGATATGCGCAGTCAGACTCAGTTACTATGCCAACGCCTGCGAACTGTACCAAGACACAGTTTTGCCAGATAATATCAACTCTTAAAGTGATCTGCCCACCAAATCGGATCCCGAGGTGCACAGCCCGCCAAATCGGACCCAGGGTGGCGCTGCCCGCCAAGTCGGACCCAGGGTGGCGGCGCCCGCCAAATCGGACCCAGGGTGGCGGCGCCCACCAAATCGGACCCAGGGTGGCGGCGCCCACCAAATCGGACCCAGGGTGGCGCCGCCCGCCAAATCGGACCCAGAGTGGCGCCGCCCGCCAAATCGGACCCAGAGTGGCGCCGCCCGCCAAATCGGACCCAGAGTGGCGCCGCCCGCCAAATCGGACCCAGAGTGACCCGGCCCACCAAATCGGACCCAGAGTGACCCGGCCCACCAAATCGGACCCAGAGTGACCCGGCCCACCAAATCGGACCCAGAGTGACCCGGCCCACCAAATCGGACCCAGAGTGACCCGGCCCACCAAATCGGAACCCAGAGTGACCCGGCCCACCAAATCGGACCCAGAGTGACCCGGCCCACCAAATCGGAACCCAGAGTGACCCGGCCCACCAAATCGGACCCAGAGTGACCCGGCCCACCAAATCGGACCCAGAGTGACCCGGGCCACCAAATCGGACCCGGAGTGACCCCGCCCACCAAATCGGACCCAGAGGTGCCCCGCCCACCAAATCAGACCCAGAGGTGCCCCGCCCACCAAATCGGACCCAGAGGTGCCCTGCCCACCAAATCGGACCCAGAGGTGCCCCGCCCATCAAATCGGTCCCAGAGTGACCCCGCCCACCAAATCGGACCCAGAGTGACCCCGCCCACCAAATCGGACCCAGAGTAACCCTGCCCACCAAATCGGACCCAGAGTGACCCCGCCCACCAAATCGGACCCCAAGTGGCTCCGCCCACTAAATCGGACAGAGTGACCCCGCCCACCTAATTGGTCCCTGAGGTGCCCCGTCCACCAAATTGGACCCAGAGTGACCCCGCCCACCAAATCGGTCCCAGAGTGACCCCGCCCACCAATTCGGTCCCAGAGTGACCCCGCCCACCAAATTGGACCCAGAGTGACCCCGCCCACCAAATCGGACCCCGAGTGACCCCATCCACCAAGTCGGTCCCTGAGGTGCCCCGCCCACCAAATCGGTCCCTGAGGTGCCCCGCCCACCAAATTGGTCCCTGAGGTGCCCCGCCCACCAAATCGGACCCAGAGTGGCCTCAACCCTGAGGGGCTACAACTACCAAACCAGCGCCTGAGGGGCACCCAAGTGTGAAAGTCTTGCAGGGGCAGCCCGGGCACCATTCCAAAGCACTATATGTAGTTCCTTCAGGAAATACCCATCTAGTCTATATTTACTTTCTTACAGCCGACACCTGATACACTGCTGTAAAGCTGGCAGTGCTGTTCAAGCACCATGTATTTCCTTCAGGAAATGCCCATCTAGTTATAGTGCTTTGGAACAAAGCACTATATTGTAATCCGATCGTGGATAACTTCTTCTTCTTATTATTATTATTATTATTATTAGGCTTGTTTCCGCAATTAATGCGGCCCGAACCGCTAAACACACAGACTCCAGTGAGGTGTCATTTTGAAGCCAGCGTCCACGAGAGGTGTGCTAAGAATTTTTTGTGTCGATCGGATTTGTAGTTTTGGCACAATTTGCGTTTGAAAATTGTTGTCCCCCCATTGGAAAGCATTGTTCAATGCATTTCAATAGGGAAATTTCCTCATAGGGTATAATGGCCTGATTTCTGAGGCAATTTCAAAATAACTGCCAACTGCCACCTGGCTGATTAGCTCATTGATATGTGCAGTCAGACCCAGTTACTATGCCAACGCCTACGAACTGTACATGACTACACCAAGACACAGTTTTGGCAGATAATATCAGCTCTTCAAGTGACCCGCCCACCAAATCGGACCCTGAGGGGCCCCGCCCACCAAATCGGACCCTGAGGGGCCCCGCCCACCAAATCGGACCCTGAGGGGCCCCGCCCACCAAATCGGACCCTGAGGGGCCCCGCCCACCAAATCATCCCCTGAGGGCCCCGCCCACCAAATCGGACCCAGAGTGGCCCCGCCCACCAAATTGACCCGAGGGGCCCCACCCACCAAATCGGCCCCTGAGGGACCCTGCCCACCAAATCGGCCCCTGAGGGTCCCCGCCCACCAAATCGGCCCCTGAGGTGGCCCGCCCACCAAATCGGCCCCAGAGTGACCCCGCCCACCAAATCGGACCCAGAGTGACCCGGCCCACCAAATCGGACCCAGAGTGACCTCTCCCACCAAATCGGTCCCAGAGTGACCCCGCCCATTAAATCGGACCCAAAGTGACCCTGCCCACCAAATCGGACCCAGAGTGACCCTGCCCACCAAATTGGAACCTGAGTGACCCCATCCACCAAATCGGACCCTGAGTGACCCCATCCACCAAATCGGACCCCGAGTGACCCCGCCGACCAAATCGGTCCCTGAGGTGCCCCGCCTACCAAATCGGACCCAGAGTGGCTCCGCCCACCAAATTGGTCCCAGAGTGACCCCGCCCACCAAATCGGACCCAGAGTGGCCTCAACCCTGAGGGGCTACAACTACCAAACCAGCACCTGAGAGGCACCCAAGTGTGAAAGTCTTGCAGGGGCAACACGGGCACCATTCCAAAGCACTATCTGTAGTTCATTCAGGAAATACCCATCTAGTTATTCTACTTCTCCGCATTTTCCGCAATTAATGCGGCCCGAACCACTCGGCGCAGAGACCCCGTTAAGGCGATGTTTTGAAGCCCTCGGTGGGGACATGTGTGCTATGTATTTTTGGAGTCGATCCGATTTGTAGTTTTTAAATAAAAACAAAAAAATCACATTTTAACCCCTTAAGCCCCGAGGGTGGGTTGCACGTTAATGACCGGGCCAATTTTTACAATTCTGACCACTGTCCTTTTATGAGGTTATAACTCTGGAACGCTTCAATGGATCTCGGTGATTCGGACATTGTTTTCTCGCAACATATTGTACTTCATGATAGTTGTAAAGTTTCTTTGATATTACCTGCATTTGTGAGAAAAAAAGGAAATTTGGCAAAAATTTAGCAATTTTCCAACTTTGAATTTTTATGCCCTTAAATCACAGAGATATGTCACACAAAATACATAATAAGTAACATTTCCCACATGTCTACTTGACATCAGCACAATTTTGGAACCAAATTTTGTTTTTGTTAGTGAGTTATAAGGGTTAAAAGTTGACCAGCAATTTCTCATTTTTACAACACCATTTCAACCACATTTGAAGTCATTTTGAGGGGTCTATATGATAGAAAATACCCAAGTGTGACACCATTCTAAATACTGCACCCCTCAAGGTGCTCAAAACCACATTCAATAAGTTTATTAACCCTTCTGGTGCTTCACAGGAATTTTTGGAATGTTTTTTTTTTTAAAAATGAAGATTTAATTTTTTTTCACAAAAACTTTACTTCAGCTCCAATTTGTTTTATTTTACCAAGGGTAACAGGAGAAAATGGACCCCAAAAGTTATTGTGCAATTTGTCCTGAGAACGCTGATACCCCATATGTGGGGGTAAACCACTGTTTGGGCGCATGGCAGAGCTCGGAAGGGAAGGAGCGCCATTTGACTTTTCAATGCAAAATTGACTGGAACTTAGATGGGACGCCATGTTGTGTTTGGAGAGCCAATAATGTGCCTAAACATTGAAACCCCCCACAGGGACACCATTTTGGAAAGTAGACCCTTTAAGGAACTTGCTGACATAGGTTACCTAATCAGGTATGAAGTGACACATAAGTGAATGGAAATAAAAATATCTTTATTGACATATTATTTTAAAATTACAAATCTTAAAAGACAGGATGATGGTAAAATAGGACCTCCAAAATAGAACCAGGGGGTGACCCAGAACATAACTCAGATGACAATATATGAAAAAAAAGTTTATATACACTATTGCTAAACTTAGAGTGATATTCCCGTAGGATTTGATTATTCCTTCCTGATGGTAGGCACTGCACTGCCATCTAATGACCACTTCGCTAATCACTTTATAGTTATTCTTCTTTCTTTTATTGGTAGTGGATTTTATTTCCACCCTCGATCACCATCAAATCAATCACTATTGTCACTAAAGCCATAGTTTTTTATTTCATGTTGTGAGGGCACTGCCATATATATACATATATGTTTGCTCTTTTTGTGTATACCCTCCAATTATATATAGGACTACCATGTGTTTTTTTTTTTGTTTTTTTTTTTAAAAAGAGACGCTCCTACGTCCATCCACATTATTAGTTCCTCTCCCTACGGGAATATCACTCTAAGTTTAGCAATAGTGTATATAAACTTTTTTTCATATATTGTCATCTGAGTTTTGTTCTGGGTCACCCCCTGGTTTTATTTTGGAGGTCATATTTTTCCGTCATCCTGTCTTTTAATATTTGTAATTTTAAAATAATACGTCAATAAAGATATTTTTATTTCCATTCACTTATGTGTCACTTCATACCTGATTAGGTAACCTATGTCAGCATTCATGATCGAAGTGCTATTTTTTGCCTAAAAAAATCTTTTTTTTTTTTGTTTTCGGATTATGGGATTAACCTTTAAGGAACTTATCTAGATGTGCAGTGAGCACTTTGACCCACCAAGTGCTTCACAGAAGTGTACAATATTGAGCCGTAAAAATAAAAAATAATATTTTTTTCACAAAACTTAACTTTTCGCCCCCAATGTTTTATTTTCCCAAGGTTAGCAGAAGAAATTGTACCCCAAACGTTGTTGGGCAATTTGTCCTGAGTACGCCGATACCCCACATGTGGGCGTAAACCACCGTTTGGGTGCATGGCAGAGCTCGGAAGGGAAGGAGCGCTGTTTGACTTCTCAATGCAAAATTGGCTGGAATTAAGATGGGACGCCATGTTGCATTTGGAGAGCCCCTGAAGTGCCTAAACATTGAAACCTCCCACAAGTGACACCATTTTGGATAGTAGACCCCCTAAGGATCTTATCTAGATGTGTTGTGAGAACTTTGAACCCCCAAGTGTTTCACTACAGTTAACGCAGAGCAGTGAAAATAAAAAAATCATTTTTTCCACAAAAATTATCTTTAACACCCAGTTTGTATTTTCCCAAGAGTAACAAGAGAAATTGGTCACCAAAAGTTGTTGTCCAATTTGTCCTGAGTACAATGATACCCCATATGTGGGGGGAACCACCGTTTGGGCACATGGCAGAGCTCGGAAGGGAAGGAGCGCCATTTGGAAAGCAGACTTAGATGGATTGGTCAGCAGGCATCACGTTGCATTTGCAGAGCCCCTAATGTACCTAAACAGTAGAAACCCCCCACAAGTGACCCCATATTAGAATCTAGACCCCACAAGGAACTTATCTGGATGTGTTGTGAGAACTTTGAACCCCCAAGTATTTCACTACAGTTTATAACGCAGAGCCGTAAAAATAAAAAATATTTTTTCCTACAAAAATGGTTTTTTAGCCCCCCAAATTTTTATTTTCCCAAGGGTAAAAGGAGAAATTGGACCCCAGAAGTTGTTGTCCAATTTAACCTGAGTACACTGATACCCCATATGTTGGGGTAAACCCCAGTTTGGGCGCACAGGAGAGCTCGGAAGGGAAGGAGCACTGTTTTACTTTTTCAATGCAGAATTGGCTGGAATTGAGATTGAACGCCATGTCGCGATTGGAGAGCCCTGATGTGCCTAAACAGTGGAAACCCCCAATTCTAACTGAGACCCCAACCTAAACACACCCCTAACCCTAATCCCAACCACACCCCTAACCCCAACACACCACTAACCCTAATCCCAACCGTAAATGTAATCCAAACCCTAACCCTAGCCCTAACCGGAAAATGGAACTAAACTTTTTTTTATTTATTTATTTATTTATTTTTCCCTAACTAAGGGGATGATGAAGGGGGGTTTGATTTACTTTTATAGCGGGTATTTTAGCGGATTTTTATGACGGGCAGCCGTCACACACTCAAAGACGCTTTTTATTGCAAAAAATATTTTTTTTGCGATACCACATTTTAAGAGCTATAATTTTTCCATATTTTGGTCCACAGAGTCATGTGAGGTCTTGTTTTTTGCGGGACGAGTTGACGTTTTTATTGGTAACATTTTCAGGCAAATGACATTTTTTGATCGCTTTTTATAACAATTTTTGTGAGGCAGTATGACCAAAAAACAGCTACTCATGAATTTCTTTTTTCTTTTTTTTTTGGGGGGGGCGCGTTTATACCGTTCCGCATCTGGTAAAGTGGATAGAGCAGTTTTATTCTTCGGGTCAGTATGATTACAGCGATACCTCATTTATATTTTTTTATGTTTTGGCGCTTTTATACGATAAAAACTATTTTATAGGAAAAATTATTATTTTTGCATCGCTTTATTCTGAGAACTATAACTTTTATTTTTTCGCTGATGACGCTGTATGGCAGCTCATTTTTTGCGGGACAAGATGACGTTATCAGCGGTACCATGGTTATTTATATCCGTCATTTTAATCGCGTGCTATTCCATTTTTTGTTCGGCGGTATGATAATAAAGCGTTTTTTGCCTCTTTTTTTATGGTGTTCACTGAAGGGGTTAACTAGTGGGTCAGATTTATAGGTTGGGTCGTTACGGACGCGGCGATAATAGGTGTGCTTTTATTGTTTTTTTTATTTAGATAAAGGAATGTATTTATTGGAACAATATATATACTTTTTTATTTAGGATTTTTTTTTTTTTTTTTACACATGTAAATATTTGTTCTTTTTACTTTGCCCCAGGGGAAGACATCACAGTAAAGTGACAGATTGCTGATCTGACACTTTGCTGTGCACTGTGTCAGATCAGCGATCACACAGGCACAGCAGGGAGGCTTCCCAGCGCCTGCTCTGAGCAGGCACTTGTAAGCCACCTCCCTGCAGGACCCGGATGCAGCCCCACAGCCATTTTGGATCTGGGGCCTGCAGGGAGGAGACACTCGGTACAAGGTGAGCACATCGCCTTGTACCGAGGGTCTCAGGGAAGCCCGCAGGGAGCCCCTCCCTGCGCAATGCTTCCCTATGCCCCCGGAACGCTGCGATCATGTTTGCTCGCAGTGTGCCGGGGGTTAATGTGCCGGGGGCGGTCCGTGAACGCTCCTGGCACATAGTGTTGGATGTCAGCTGACAGCCGGCCGATCACTATGATGTACTATCCCGTCCCTGGGAATTAAGTCCCAGGTCACCTTGACAGGATAGTACGTCAAATGGGATTAAGGGGTTAAGCAAAAATGTTCCCATAGGAATTAATGGCTACCTTTCCATGACACCCAACTGACATGGCTTGAAGCCACAGCGCAGGTGCACTGACCTTACAAAGATGGCAGCTATGCATATGTACGGTGTCCATTTTAGGACATGATCATTTATCAAAGCCAAACATCAGAATAATGTGACACTCTGACTCGTGACTCTGACTCGTGACCGTGACTCGTGACTACCGAGGGGCCGAATGAGCCAAAGTGGCTACCAAGTGGCAAAAGTGGCTACCGAGGTGCCGAATGTGCTAAAGTGGCTACCAAGTGGCTACCAAGTGGCTACCAAGTGGCCAAAGTGGCTACCAAGTGGCCAAAGTGGCTACCAAGTGGCCAAAGTGGCTACCAAGTGCCCAAAGTGGCTACCAAGTGCCCAAAGTGGCTACCAAGTGGCCAAAGTGGCTACCGAGGTGCTGAATGTGTCAATGTGGCTACCAAGTGGCCAAAGTGGCTACCGAGGTGCTGAATGTGCCAAAGTGGCTACCAAGGTGCTGAATATGCCAATGTGGCTACCAAGTGGCTAAAGTGGCTACCAAGGTGACGAATGTGCCAAAGTGGCTACCAAGTGACAAAAGTGGATACCAAGGCACCGAATGTGCCAAAGTGGCTACCAAGTGCCAAAAGTGACTACCGAGGTGCCGAATATGTGGCTACCAAGTGGCTGAAGTGGTAACCGAGGTGCCGTGCCGAATGTGCCAAAGTAGCTACCAAGGATCCCTGCATGCCAAAATGGCTACCAAGGGGCCAAAGTGGGTAACAAGGGGCCCCACACATCAAAGTGGCTACCAAGGGGCCGAAATGGCTACCCAGGGGCAGGACCCTGCATGCCTGACTTGCTCCTGAGGTTCACTGACACAAAAGTGGTTTCTGAGAGGCCCTGGGAACCAGACTGGCTCCTGTGGGGGCCCGCACAACAAAGTGGGTCTTGGACTTCACATACTAAAGTGGTCCCTGAGAGGCCTCGCATGCCAGACCGGCTCCTGAAAGGCCCCGACATCATAGTGGCTGTTGAGGGGCCACACCATGCCAAAGTGGCTTGTGAGGGGCTGCACTATGCAGTAGCTCTGGCTTTTACCAACCTAAGGCTTCTTTCACACTAGCGTCGGGCTCGGCCCGTCGCAGTGCATCGGGCCGAGGTTACCGACGCTAGCGTTGTATACGCCGCACAACGGGGGCAGCGGATGCATTTTTCCAGTGCATCTGCCTCCCCACTGTGAGGTGCGGGGAGGTGGGGGCGGAGTTCCGGCCGCGCATGCGCGGTCGGAAAAAGCGGACACGTCGCACAAAAAAACGTTACATGTAGCTTTTTTTGTGCCGACGGTCCGCCAAAGCACGACGCATCCGTCGCACGACGGTTGCGACGTGTGTCAATACGTCGCAATGCGTCGCTAATGTTAGTCAATGGGGAAAAAACGCATCCTGCAGACAACTTTGCAGGATGCGTTTTTTCGACAAAACGACGCATTGCGACGTATTGCAAAAAACGCTAGTGTGAAAGTAGCCTAAGATGATTCGCACCACAAGAATGTCCACAAAATATTTCCATGAAAATGTGATATGCGCTTTAGTCCATTTTTATTTTTCTGGGGTACAGCTGCAATTAAATGGTCCCCATCACACTGAACGAGCATCCGATCCATAACGTTTCAGCGATACCCCACTGTGACGACAGCAATTGCTGTATGTGACAGTGGGATACAAAATCGCAAGGGGCATTCCTGAGCATGGCAGATCCCAGTCCCGGCCGTTTTCATCGCTGGGGTGTCATGCATCATACACTCCCAGTGAAGAAAATTGTTCACTGTAACCACTGCGATTGCAACGCTGCGATGTCGGGTTTCACACAATATTCAGTGTGAAGGGACCTTAAGGACTTACTAGTCCACTAATAGTACAATTTTATTGAGTAAATAGAGACCACTGCACTTCTATAAGAAATGCATGTGACAAGGTTCCCTGATTTATATAACAAATGTTAATGGCCTGATTAATGAGAATTGCCTCAGAGTAAAACCATTTTGGTTGTCCATAGCAACCAGAAGTCAGCTTTCATATTTGAAACTGCTGAGGTAAAATGAAAGCTGACTTCTGATTGGTTGTCGGGGCAACTAGAGCTGTCTGTCAGGCAGCTTCACTGTGTGAGGCTTGTTCTTCCTAATCTGCTAGGTAAAAGCTGTCGCCACTACCACCCATTTGCAATTTACAAAGTTGTTTGTGTTTTTACTTCATATTGTCAAAGGGGCATGAACAGTAAGAGCATCTGGTGTGTGTGGTGCAGTACTAGCATAGGCTTCCTGTTCTCCGACTTGGCATAAAACATTCTAATCTGCTTTCCTTTGATTTTAAAGCTACATGTAAGTAATCATACTCTAGTATGTGTACACTTATACACTGCTTTATAAGAGCTACTACACACAGTCTGATTTTTACATCCGAATTCGACTGATTATTTATTCTGACTGTGTGTACTAGCCCTAAATGTGACATCATTAGCTACGTAAAAATAGTTTGTTTCCATTATGGCCTCCCTACTAAAATCTGCCAAAAGCAGACAGACTTTACATTAGCAGAGTCTACCTGTGAGAACTTGCTGCTAGAGAGATTATTTGTTGCAATCAGAATTTCTAGTGAAATCACTAAATCAAACTGAGCAGCCACAATTTATTACATACCGACTCTGCCTAGGACAGTCTGCCTGTTCTTTGCAAGTGTCCGGACCCTGTTCATTTCATCATTGTGGGTCCCAGTGTCCCCTTGAAGCAAATGGTGGTGACATCACACAGGTCCTTTAGCCTGCACCCAATATTATATGATGGTGACATCACTACATCACTCTCATTTGCTGCATATACAACCAATCCCAGGTTGTGTCATCATCGCTATACACAACATTCATATTCTAACTTTACTTTCTTACAGTGGAGACCTGATACACTGCTGTAAAGATGGCAGCGCTGTTCAAGCACCATGTATTTCCTTCAGGAAATGCCCATCTAGTTCATTTCAGTTCTTCAATACAAAAAGCATAATTTCTCCTTGTGGAAAGTGACATGTTAAGCATGCCGAGATGAGGAGACTTAAAGGGAGGGTGCCGTGATTTTAGTTTTTGTATTAATAATTATTGATTATACAATTATTTTTAATACAAAAGTAAATGTACCTCTTTCATACTTTTTTTATTTATTCACTTTTACATTCACCACTGGAGGCCGCCATTTTCATTAGTGTGGGTGTAAGTGTCTGGGCACGACACTTGCACACCTCACTTACGGCAGCCATGTACATAGGAGCCAACGGTCGGGCTCCGACCGCATCTCCTGCCTCTCAGCTGTGACTTGGCCACGCCCACTGAGCTGCCACGTCACAGCTGTGAGAGGAGATCGCGGCCATTTTGTTTATTTCCCTCTGCCATCGCACACACAGCTCAGTGCGTGCGATGGCAGAAGCTGCTGCCGAGGGTCCAGGGTAAATATCTGCAGCGAGGAGCTGTGATTGCAGCCTGTACTTAGTATTACATTACAGGCTGCAATCACTGCCGACCTGTTCAGAGCAGAGCAGGGAGATCGTCACACTTCTCTGCCCTGAACATGACTCAGCACTTCCTGGTAGAGGAAAGAAGGTAAGTACAGCGTTTTTATTTTCTTATGCATCTACCACTGCTACCAGCCCCTATATACCACCTAGCACTGCCTGCCCCTATATACCACTGCCTGCCTGCCTCTGTATACCACTGCCTGCCTCTGTATACCACTGCCTGCCTCTGTATACCACTGCCTGCCTGCGTATACCACTGCTTGCCTCTGTATACCACTGCCTGCCTCTGTATACCACTGCTACCTGCCTGCCTCTGTATACCACTGCCTGCCTCTGTATACCACTGTCTGCCTGCCTCTGTATACCACTGCCTGCCTGCCTCTGTATACCACTGCTACCCTGCCTGCCTGCCTCTGTATACCACTGCCTGCCTCTGTATACCACTGTCTGTCTCTGTATACCACTGCCTGCCTCTGTATACCACTGCTTGCCTCTGTATACCACTGTCTGCCTGCCTCTGTATACCACTGCTACCTGCCTGCCTCTGTATACCACTGCCTGCCTCTGTATACCACTGTCTGCCTGCCTCTGTATACCACTGCCTGCCTGCCTCTGTATACCACTGCTACCCTGCCTGCCTGCCTCTGTATACCACTGCCTGCCTCTGTATACCACTGCCTGCCTCTGTATACCACTGTCTGCCTCTGTATACCACTGCCTGCCTCTGTATACCACTGCCTGCCTCTGTATACCACTGTCTGCCAGCCTCTGTATACCACTGCTACCTGCTTGCCTGCCTCTGTATGCCACTGTCTGCCTGCCTCTGTATACCACTGTCTGCCTGCCTCTGTATACCACTGCCTGCCTGCCTCTGTATACCACTGCCTGCCTGCCTCTGTATACCACTGCCTGCCTGCCTCTGTATACCACTGCCTGCCTGCCTGCCTCTGTATACCACTGCCTGCCTGCCTCTGTATACCACTATCTGCCTCTATATACCACTGCTACCTGCCTCTATATACACCTACCACTGCTACCTCTGTCCTGGGTAGCTAATCCTGTCCTGTGTACTGTGTCCTCAACAGTCAGTATCACACAGGACAGGATTAGATACACGGCTCAGCAGTCGGTATCGCACATGACAGGATTAGATACACGGCTCAGCAGTCGGTATCACACAGGACAGGATTAGATACACGGCTCAGCAGTCGGTATCACACAGGACAGGATTAGATACACGGCTCAGTAGTCGGTATCACACAGGACAGGATTAGATACACGGCTCAGTAGTCGGTATCACACAGGCCAGGATTAGATACACGGCTCAGCAGTCGGTATCACACAGGCCAGGATTAGATGCACGGCTCAGCAGTCAGTATCTAATCCTCTCCTATGCACTCCTCTTCCCCCTGTGTGTCTTTCCTCAATGTGGTTTATTATTTTTGTTGTGGGAGATGAGGGAGTCGAGGATTATGCGTTCGGTATGGTTTAAAAAAGATTAATAAAGGACTTTATTCTGGCCCAGTCTTTATTTACAATACAACTATAGGATTAGTAATGGATGGGTGCCTTATAGACGCCTCTCCATTACTAAGCCGTGGGCTTGATGTCACCGGACAATATGGAGGTGACATTAACCCCACAAATATGAACCCCACTTGCTACCGCTACAGGGTAAGTGGAAATTGCCAGGCAAAGCGCCAGAAAAGGCACATGTAAAAGGCGGCTGAGAGCTGATGTTTTTAGCCTGGGGGGGGGGGACAGTATCCATGGCCCCTTCCTAGGCTATTAATGTCAGCCCGCAGCTGTCTGCATAATATTTGATGGTTATTAATTATAAGGGGGTGTCCCCCATTTTAATAGCCAGTAAAGGCTATAAGTATACAGTTGCGAGCGTGTGAGCACACCCTCCCACCCACGGACCAGTACACTGCTGTCCTGAAATACTGTGCTCCTGTCACCCTGCTCCTTCCACCATACGTCTCTCACCTCCCTAGAGCAGCACAATACCATATGGATCACGTATAATGCCGATATATATATATATATATATATATATATATATATATATATATATATATATATATATATATATATATATATATATATATATATATATATACACACTAGATGGCAGCCCGATTCTAAAGAATCGGGAGTCTAGAATCCATATATACTTTATTTATTCAAATGTAAGAATAATACAATTAATAAATAATAGTAAGAAAGAACAAAAAATGGCTGCACTCACCAGCTCTTGACAATTCTTGACAGTACGGCACATTTCTGATTGGTCGCTCGCGGCAGGCGGCAACCAATCAGAAAAGTGCCGCGCACCACGAAGGCATATATCTTTGTCCACCCTGAGCGGGTGTAGGACCCTGGTGACGTCACTTATCTCCGGACATTATCTCCGGACAAAGCCACGGAAGTTGGCACAAATTGCCGGAAGTAGTATTCTAGGCAATTATATATTAAATTTTAATGTTATCAGTGTTTACCTTTGAACGTTTATATTGTATTGTCCTGTCACCAGCCATGTGTACGATTATCGGCCGAAAGCCTCTCTGGAACCAATAATCACCCCATGTAAAGGTATCTTTATAAGTTAAAGATTCAGAATACTATGACTTTTATCATATCCTGAACAGTCAAGTTTTTTATGAACCGTTAAGGTTTTCTGGTTGAAGTAAAAAAAACTCTGAGTGTTTACAGTTTGAAACCATAAAATGTTGAAAAATTATGTCATTCTTGAGTATATCACTCAATGGTGCTCATAAACGTGTCAAATTTGATCTATAATATACTTTAATATACGTTACTTTAATCTTTAATATACTTAAGAACAGGGCCCCAGACATCACACAGGGGGTCTGAAACACCGCACAGTGGTCCAAAATATCGCTGTGCTGTGCCTGGGGCCCCATATGCTGCCTGGGGCCCCTGTGCTCTGCCTGGGGCCCCATATGCTGCCTGGGGCCCCTGTGCTCTGCCTGGGGCCCCATGTTCTGCCTGGGGCCCCTGTGCTCTGCCTGGGGCCACTGTGCTCTGCCTGGGGCCCCATATGCTGCCTGGGTCCCCTGTGCTCTGCCTGGGGCCCCATATGCTGCCTGGGGCCCCTGTGCTCTGCCTGGGGCCCCATAGGCTGCCTGGGGCCCCTGTGCTCTACCTGGGACCACTGTGCTCTGCCTGGGGCCCCATTTGCTGCCTGGGGCCCCTGTGCTCTGCCTGGGGCCCCATGTTCTGCCTGGGGCCACTGTGCTCTGCCTGGGGCCCCATAGGCTGCCTGGGGCCCCTGTGCTCTACCTGGGACCACTGTGCTCTGCCTGGGGCCCCATATGCTGCCTGGGGCCCCTGTGCTCTGCCTGGGGCCCCTGTGCTCTGCCTGGGGCCCCATGTTCTGCCTGGGGCCACTGTGCTCTGCCTGGGGCCCCATAGGCTGCCTGGGACCACTGTGCTCTGCCTGGGGCCCCATATGCTTCCTGGGGCCCCTGTGCTCTGCCTGGGGCCACTGTGCTCTGCCTGGGGCCCCATATGCTGCCTGGGGCCCCTGTGCTCTGCCTGGGGCCCCATATGCTGCCTGGGGCCCCTGTGCTCTGCCTGGGGCCCCTGTGCTCTGCCTGGGGCCACTGTGCTCTGCCTGGGGCCCCATGTTCTGCCTGGGGCCACTGTGCTCTGCCTGGGGCCCTATAAGCTGCCTGGGGCCCCTGTGCTCTGCCTGGGACCACTGTGCTCTGCCTGGGGCCACTGTGCTCTGCCTGGGGCCCCATATGCTGCCTGGGGCCACTGTGCTCTGCCTGGGGCCCCATATGCTGCCTGGGGCCCCTGTGCTCTGCCTGGGGCCCCATATGCTGCCTCGGGCCCCTGTGCTCTGCCTGGGGTCCCTGTGCTCTGCCTGGGGCCCCATGTTCTGCCTGGGGCCCCTGTGCTCTGCCTGGGGCCCCTGTGCTCTGCCTGGGGCCCCATATGCTGCCTGGGGCCCCTGTGCTCTGCCTGTGGCCCCATATGCTACCTGGGGCCCCTGTGCTCTGCCTGGGGCCACTGTGCTCTGCCTCCAATGTGGTGGGCGGGGCCCCTCAGCCTCCGATTTGGTGGGCGGGGACCCTCGGCCTCCAATTTGGTGGGCGCGGACCCTCGGCCTCCAATTTGGTGGGCGGGGACCCTCGGCCTCCAATTTGGTGGGCGGGGACCCTCGGCCTCCGATTTGGTGGGCGGGGACCCTCGGCCTCCGATGTGGTGGTCGGGGCCCCACGGCCTCCGCTTTGGTGGGCGGGGACCCTCGGCCTTCGATTTGGTGGGCGGGGCTCCTCGGCCTCCGATTTGGTTGGCGGGGCCCCTCGGCCTCCGATTTGGTGTGTGCTCTGCCTGGGGCCCCATATGCTGCCTGGGGCCCCATATGCTGCCTGGGGCCCCTGTGCTCTGCCTGGGGCCCCATATGCTGCCTGGGGCCCCTGTGCTCTGCCTGGGGCCCCTGTGCTCTGCCTGGGGCCCCTGTGCTCTGCCTGGGGCCCCTGTGCTCTGCCTGGGGCCCCTGTGCTCTGCCTGGGACCCCATGTTCTGCCTGGGGCCCCTGTGCTCTGCCTGGGGCCACTGTGCTCTGCCTGGGTGAAGGACACTGGTGATGTCACTTATCTCCGGACATTAGCTCCGGACATTAGCTCCGGACATTAGCTCCGGACAAAGCCACGGAAGTTGGCACAAATTGCAGGAAGTAGAATTCTAGGCAATTATATATTAGATATATATCACATATACTCCCATAAAGACCACACATTATGCCGGGATATTATAATATATATATATATATAATATCACACATTATGCCGCCAAGTATTGTGTGATCTATGTGACGGTATTATATGTGATCTATATGGCAATATTATGTTTGCTCAGTGTTGTGGAATGATGTAAAAACTATATGACGGTGGTATATGAGAACTATATTGTGGGATTATGTGTGATCTATGTGGAAGTACTAGGTGAGAATTATATGGCGGTATTATTTGTGATCTATATGGTGGTATGTGAGAACTGTATGACAGTATTGTGTGATCTATTTGATAGTATTGTGTGTGATGTATATGGCGGTATTATGTGTGATCTATATGGTGGCATTATGTGAGAACACTATGGCAGTATTATCTTCAGAAAGCGGACCCATTCTATGGTGGTTCTGGCTGAGCACCTGCACGCGGGTCTGGGGTAATAGAGGGGGCAGCATGACCTCCAGTTAGGTGCAGTCAGGGCTGATGAGGCAGCTGAAGAGAGGTGTCTCATGTTATCGTTACTATATGGCTACATTTCCTTCCCAGCGTCACCCCGTACTTCGCCTGACGTCTCACTTTCACACATCGCCAGGACAGGATGGAGAAGACAGGATCTGAGGAGGGGAATGGGGTCTGCATGCAAAGTCTGGATCAGAACAGGCCATCAATCCACAGAAATGTTTCCTGGATTTCTGTGGAGCAGACGGTCCATCCATGTGTATAAAAGACAGCGTTATATGTACAATCCCTGGCTGCTCTGCGCACTGAACATGGTGTCCCCTCCATAGACCAGCACACTGCTCTCCTGAAATACTCTGTGTTGCTGTCACCCTGCTCCCTCCACCACATATCTCCCAGAATCCTTGCTGCCTGCCATCCTCGGTGACTGTCTACTTGTCAGTACAAGGCTGCCGTCACACATTCAGTATTTGGTCAGTATTTTACCTCAGTATTTGTGAGCAAAAACCAGGAGTGGGTGATAAATGCAGAAGTGGTGCATATGTTTCTATTATACTTTTCCTCTATTTGTTCCACTCCTGGTTTTGGCTTACAAATACTGATGTAAAATACTGACCAAATACTGATAGTGTGACGGCAGCCTTACTCTGCAGTCACCAACAAAATGGCTGCTCACTGGGTTCCTGAATATCATCCTCTTATCCCTTAGCAAACACCCAGAAGGGAAGGAGAGGAGTGACATCACACACGTCAGCAGACTCCGCCCATAATTACTGCAGTGCTGTAATGTGAGCTAGTTGTACACTAGGTTTTTCTGAAATTTCAGCAGCTGCTCCCCCTAGTGTTTAAAAGTGGAAATTCCAAAACTTTTCAAATTATTTTTCATATTTTACTAAATTATAAACAAATGAAAATATTTTTTAAGAAAATTTAAACATTAATTCTTTACATTTTTACAATTGCTGTAAAAATTTTTTTTTATGGCACCTTCCCTTTAAAGCTGCAATATAACTCTGTGAAATATGCAAATTGTCTCTTCAGAGAGGAAGAGGACTAGAACTCTAGGGCTACCTATTTGACTTTTAGGATTGCTATTTCCAATAGGTGGCACTAGACTTCTAGTCCTCTTCTCTCTGAAGAGACAAATTGCAATACAAAAAGTGAAAATCATATTATAGAGAGTTATTACAGAGTAATCTATTTTAAGTGTTAATTTGTTAATGTTGATAATTATGGAATGAAAACCGAAAATGAATAACTGAAATAAAATAACTTTTTGATGATATTCTAATTCTGTGAGAAAACCTGCATATTACTAGCTCTTAATTCTGCAAGATTCACTTGGTTTGATCAACTGTGATATGTAAAAAAAAAATCTTATTAACTGAGATTAAGCAATAACTATAGTGGTTATACCTTATAGTATATGCGAATAGGTAGATTCTCCATACAACATGAGGCTCTCATTATTTTGAACCCTACATTAATTCTAATAGACGTTCAATAGCCTGACCTTTTATTATAAGGGACTTTGGACAGGTATTCTCATTGAAAGCACAATATATAATATTTTCACACCTAGTAAATAATTGGGCTCTAGTGGGTGACAACCGTGATTACACTCTTTATAGCTGTAACCTTATATACATCTGTTCTGGATGTATGTAAATTCTATGTTTTATTATAATTTAAATAAAGGTTACATTTTATTAATTCGCACTTTCCTTCCTTCAGTCTTTTTGGTGGTGTACACTGATATGACTAAATGTGCAATGAGATGAGAGCTATACAAGATCAATCTTGAGGAGCCTGCCCTTCTTACAGTAACATCAAGTGATTTTTTATTGTCAGCTGACAGTGATATAGACACTGGACCAGACAAAGGAAGAAGCAAATCAATACATGAGAACAAAAACAAACGCGCTCCTTATCAGAACTATCGGAGGGCCAAACGCAGATAGGTATGATACAGCAATCAAATAACCATATCATACCTTCCAACACTTTACAAATCATTAATTTGTTGGGCTACACTAGAAATGAGCGGTGTTCGAGTCGAACTGTTCGCCAGTTTCAAATTCGAGCTGTTTTGGGCGGTGTTCGAGTCGTTCGACGAACTCGAACAATTTGCTTAAAATTTGGTAGTTCGAGTTTCTGTTCTTTAACTGTTCGTTCACCAAAAGCCTAACTTGATTTTCACATGAAAACTGTTTATCAATGTTAATAGACTGTTTCAGTGTATAGTGGGTTGGTGAGTGGGTTGGTGGGTGGGGTGGGGGGGTGGGGGATAGATCTGTGCTGAAATAATGCCGATCTACATTTTTTTTCTTCTTTCCCACATTTACAGTGGGGTGGTGCTGTCTCTCAGCCTATCAGCAGTGCACACACACACACACAGCAATGTGCATGTGATGCACACAAGGGCATGTGTCATTGGCTGTGTATGTCACATGTCATTGCCCTATAAGAACCAGCCATTTTCCCTGCCACCACCATTTCCTCACTGCTGCAGCTCAGTGTTAGACGGCACCGCTGCTGCTGTGGGCGCTATACAGTCTAAGGCCTCTTTCACACGTCAGTGTCTCCGGTACGTGTAGTGACAGTTTTCTCACGTACCGGAGACACTGACACACGTAGACCCATTTAAATGAATGGGTCTATGCACATGTGCGTGTTTTCACACGGACCGTATGTCCGTGCTGAAAACATGTCGACATGTCTGTTTTCTACCGGCAGCACGGACCACAATACGGACAGCACACGTGCACACGGAGAACAGTGTGCACTCTCCTCCGTGTGCACGTACCGCCCGCAGGAGAGACAGCGCTACACTAAGCGCTGTCCCCCCGCTGTGGCGCTGAAGGCGGAATTGATCTCTTCTCCCCCGCCGGAGAGAAGAGATGAAAGATCAAGTTTTGTTTTTAAATTGTAAACAATAAAGTTTTCATGTGCCCCCCGCCTCCCCCCTCAGTGCGCCGCCTGGTCCCTTGCCGCAGAAATACTCACCTAGCTCCCGCGATGTCTCCTCTGTCCTCTCCGCACTGGCAGCTTCTCCTGTGTGAGTGGTCACGTGGGACCGCTCATTACAGTCAGGGAATATTCACTGTGACCGCTCACACAGGAGAAGCTGCCGGTGCTGAGAGGACAGGGGAGACATCGCAGAAGCTGGCCGGGTGAGTATTTCTGCGGCAAGGGGCCAGGCGGCGCACTGAGGGGGAAGGGGGGGGGGGGGTTGGGGGGACGCGGACGCACATGCAAACTTTATCCCCCCCCCCAAAAAAAAAAAAAAAAAAGATCTTTCATCTCTTCTCTCCAACGAACGCTGGGGGAGAAGAGATGAATTCTGCCTTCAGCACCACATGTGGGGGGGACAGCGCTTAGTGTAGCGCTGTCTCTCATGCACGGTCCGTGTGGTCCTCAGGCGGCACACGGATGTCGCACGTATGTGCCACTTGAGCACACGGACATACGGACACGGATATAACCGGTACCGTTTTTTTTCCGGTACCGGAAATATCAGGACGTGTGAAAGAGCCCTAAGAGTGTTTTTTGCAAGCAAATTTTCTGTTAGATAGAGATAGGTTTAGGGAATCGGGACTAGTTGTAATATCAGCCAGCTTGTGAAGATAAATCGCCTGTGTATCCAAATTTTTATTGCATCTAACCCAGTAAATCGTTTTGGGCTTAGGAGCAGTGTCTGCACGTCAGCGGAGTAGCCCGCCTATGAAGCTAACTACACCGCCTGTGTATCTATATTTTTACTGCATCCAACCCAGTAAATCGTTTTGGGCCTAGTACCACAGTTTGGCCACTCAGCTCTGCTCGGTTTCCATCCATCGTTTTTTGTGCCAACAACTACAGAGTTGCCAATTAAATATTTGAGAATACTCAAGGAAAAAATGCACACGATGTTTGCGGCAATAAGTAATATATAATAGTAGGAAAATACCTACGCCTCAATATGTGTATACATGGATAATTCAAAAAGGACAAATCGGAAAATATAATAAACAAAGAAGAACACCCCAGATATGTCCAGAAATAAATGAATTTGTTTTTATTAATACAAAAAAATTAACAAAAATATAAAAGGGTAAGGACAATACCAGAACTTGAGGGGCACACCGAAGGGACAAACAGGCTGCACAATTTTCAGTTACAATTCATAAAAATAGGAAACGGCAGTCAGCATGTGCTGGAAATAATTAATAGAAAAACATTCCAAATATATTGCCGATTCAAAAAATAAATAAATAAAGGACGGCAGTGAACATGTGCTAAAAATAGTTAGCAGACAAAAACAACAAATATACTGCCACTACAAAGAGTAGTATTAGGACACGTACAAAAAGTGGCATGTGCAAAGTATGCAGTGCAAAAAATGTATATATACATGTTACTAAAGTGCATATGCTTAATGGAGAAACAAAAGAAGGGGGAAGGAGGAAAAATCAGCACAATCGCTGAATGATACAATAACCTAAGGTAATGCACATATAAATTTATGTAGCCCAACGAAAATACACCAAATGAAATCTCCAGATAAATACCTTAATGCGCGCTGCAGTGTCTCTAGAATGAGTTGCCAATTAGTAAAGCACCAAAATGAGTGGCAAAAGGCCTGCTGCTGGTGGAAAGGGGAATAGGCGTGTTGGAAAGGGGAAAAAAAAGTTGTGTCCATGGGGTAGGTGGTAAAGCAACAGTAACATCTGCACAAGAAAGACCATCTTCCAGCCAAAGTAAGATGTCTACTTCTCTTCGTGGACAATCTGATATGATCCCTTTCTTATGACCATCGCTACGAGCATCGCTACAAATTCCAGATGAGGCACAAAAACAGCAAGTGCTTGAATGGATATCAAGTGCTTGTTCAAGTGGGCTCTCCTCCACCTCAACTTCAACATCACAAATACTCCAGTCCTCAGAGGTGTCACCCCAATCGCACTTGCTCCTTACAGCTCCCAAGTCTCCAGCCACCCGTCTGAGTATGGGGTAACACAGATGGTTGAGTCTGCAGAGCTGTTTACTCATACTATAGCCTGGGAATCAGAGGTCTGCTCCAGAGCTTCTGTGAATCCAGACGAGGAAATGTTCTGCACTGATGTCCAGAACCTTTGTGAGTCGGATCCAGGCCCAGATGAAAAAAGTTCTGAGCATAATGAGGACCTTCGTTCCCAAACTGTTACTCCTGTTGGTGGAGACAATGAGGAAGATGATGACGAGACTGAGATACCTGATTGGAACAAAAACTTGACTTTTCGGTTAGGGCAGGAAGAGGTTGGCTCTGAGGAAAACGGGTGTGAGAACACACAGGGTGATGACGACGAGGTTGGAGACCCCACTTACTGTCAACCCACAGTCTGCCAGTCCATGAGGTCAGCAGATGAGGTGGAGGAGGATGCTAGTGACGAGTCTGACGACGAGGTTAGGTTGCGCCTTCCTGGACAGAGAGACTGGAAGCACGTCAACAACTGCATCCTCAACCACAACTGTGCCTCTGAGCACAAGTCGTGGAGGCTCTTCAGGTCACATGGGCTCTAAGCCTTGCATAGCCTGTGCATTTTTTGAGATTGCCAAGGATGACCCAACTCATGTTGTCTGTAAGATTTGTCACCAAAATCTCAGTAGAGGCCAAAAAATGAATAGTTTGAGTACTTCATGCATGAACCGTCACATGGATATGAGGCATAAGTTGCAGTGGGAAGCTCACTGTGCTACAATGCGGCCTAGTGGTCCGGGCCAACCACTGTCTGCCCCATCAAGTGCACCTGCGGCCTCTTCATCCTCTGATACTGTGGGGACAGCAGTGGCACATGGTTTTGGACGCAGACCTTCCACCTCTTTACCCACAACAGCCAGTGTGATTGGCAGGTTGTCAGTAAATTTGCAAGTGGAAACACCTGCAGGTGTTGAGCGCTCTCCGACATCGAGACCACCACATTTTGATCAAGGCAACATATATCCGCCTGCACCTTCCTCCCTACTCAACCCCATCTAAGCACGGCAGCCAGCCCTCGGCCACTCAGATGTGGACAAGTAAAAGACCATTTCCTCCTAGCCATGACCAAGCAAAAAAGTTGAATTTCACCATCTGCAAGCTGTTCGCTACAGAAATACTGCCTTTCTGCCTGGTGGACACAAAGGATTTTCGAGACCTTATGTCCGTCGCAGTGCCCCAGTACCAGATGCCCAGTCACCACTACTTATAGTAACATAGTAGCATAGTTATTAAGGTTGAAAGAAGAATTTAAGTCCATCTAGTTCAACCCATAGCCTGACCTAACATGCCCTAACATGTTCATCCAGAGGAAGGCAAAAAAAAAAAAAAAAACCTCATGTGGCAGAGTAAGCTGCACATTGGGTAAAAAAATTCCTTCCCGACTCCACATACGGCAATCAGACTAGTTCCCTGGATTAGGGAGGAGGTTATTTGGCGTGCACTCGGCCTAATATGACGAGGTGCTGGTGTAATGGACCTAGTGGCCCTGAATAAACAATTAATCAAATTCACCGCACTCTCTATGGATAAGTGTCAAAATTATAACAGTTTATTCCACCTGGATTGAGTTGGGAGCACAACAGAATATTACAGCATATGCGATTAACAACGTTTCGGCTCGACCTGAGCCTTTATCACGTTATCGCTTATTCCAAAGAGGATAGTATGTGAAGAGGGATAAGTCCCAGTGGTGCAGCAGATTCTTATAAGTAATGTACTGGTGTGCTGCTAAGTAGGTATGAACAGAGGTTCCCTTATGGGGGTATGGACCTTGAGAGTCAGGATGGCGAGCGGCGCTCCCGCGCTGTGCTCAGTGTCAGCGTGTGTCAGGTATCAGGTAGTCAGGTGTCAGGTAGTTCCCTGGATTAACGCCCTATCAAGGAATCTAGTATATATAACCTGTAACATTATACTTTTCAAGAAAGGCATTCAGTCCCCTCTTAAATTTAAGCAATGAATCACTTATTACAACATCATACGGCAGAGAGTTCCATAGTCTCACTGCTCTTACAGAAAAGAGCAGTGCTTGCGCTACACCAGCATGTCGCACACAACATCACCGCTTCCTTGAGAAACTGTGTGTGTGACAGGGTGCATTTCACCACAGACACTTGGACGAGTAGACATGGACAGGGGCGTTACATGTCGGTGACTAGGCACCGGTTAACTATGGTGACATCAGGAGAAGGGGCTGCTGTCCAAGTCTTGCCGTCCCCACGAGTTGCGCGTCAATCCTCTGTATCTCTAAGTTCCTCCACTGCTTCTGCCTCCTCAACCTCCTCTCGGTCCTCCACCTACACCCAAAGCCTGTCTGGTAATGCCACCCGCATTCTAACTGTGCAGAAGGAATCCTGCACACCTCCTTACTATGCTGTCACCAGGGGCTCAACGGCATCAGGCGGTGTTTACCTTGAAATGTCTGGGAAATGTGAGTCACACAGCTGAGGAGTTGTGGTCAGCTCTGGAGACCGAGTTCCATCACTGGTTGTCTCCAATGAACCTGCAGCCAGGGAAGGTTGTGTGCGACAATGCTGCAAACCTGGGTTGCGCCCTTCACCGGGGCAACATCACACATGTGCCTTGTATGGCTCACGTTTTGAACCTGGTTGTCCAGCAATTTTTATCCCACTATCCCAGACTAGATAGGCTTCTGCAGAGGACACGGTTGCTGTGTGCTCAATTCCGCCGTTTGCATCCCGCAGCTCAACGACTTACATCTCTACAGACGTTGTTGGGCCTGCCAGTTCACCGGCTGAAATGTGATGTGCCCACACGGTGGAATTCAACTCTGCACGTTGCAGCGACTGTGGCAGCACCGACGAGCACTGGTGCAATACGTTATGATGTATAGCCTGAGCCAACGAGATCCAAAGGTGGGGCAAATTACACTGCAGGAGTGGTCTCAGATCAGGGACCTATGCACCCTTCTGCACAGTTTTGAAATAGAGACGAAAATGTTTAGTGCTAATGATGCCATTATCAGCATGACTATTCCGGTCATTAACATGCTGGAGCACACCTTAAACAGTATTCGGAGTCAGGTGGTGGGACAAGAGGAGGAGGAACAGGAGTCGTATGCGGAAGGGATAATATCTCCAAGGTCCAGACGGTCAGCAGCAAGGCGGCTGGCATTGGAGGGTGAGGGAGAGGGATTGCCGAGGGTGCATGGTAGCAACCAAACTGTTGAGGAAGGTGCAGGAGCCGAGGAAGAAGTGGAGGACGAAGAGGCGCTGGGCATGGAAGACTCATCAGATGAGGGAGACCTTGATCAAATTTCTGTTGTGCGAGGTTGGGGGGAGAAGGCAGAGGAAGGAAGCATGATTCTCACTTTGCCGCCACCAAGACCACAAGGACTTGGTCCTCCTGGATGTGCAAGACACATGAGTGCCTTCATGCTGCACTACCTGCAACATGACCCTCAGATTGTCAGAATCCGAAGTAATGCCGACTACTGGGTTGCCACACTCTTAGATCCCCGGTACAAAAGTACATTTGGAGAAATAAATCCTGCCATAGAAAGGGATTCACGCATGCAGGAGTATCAGCAGAGACTGTTACATAATCTTACATCTGCTTTTCCACAAAACACCAGTGGTGCACGTAGTGAATCTCTGAGTTCTAACTTACCAACTGTGAGACTGTCGAATCATCACTCAAACAGTAACAGTAACATCGTATCTGGTGGTAACACCAATTTATTTCCAATTGTTTCAAGACATTTTTAGACCATCCTTTGCAAGGCCACAGGAGACAAGAAGTCTGACGCATAGCCAACGCCTAGAGAGGATGGTACAGGAGTATCTCCAAGTTAACATCGATGCCATGACTGTGGAACTGGACCCTTGCTCACTTTGAGCTTCCAATCTGGAAAAATGGCCTGAGCTCGCCACTCACGCCTTGGAGATCTTGTTGTGCCCCGCAGCCAGCATTCTCTCTGAACGTGTGTTCAGCGCTGCTGGTGGTGTGCTGACAGATAAGCACACGTGGCTGTCCAGTGACAATGTAGACAGACTAACGTTCATCAAGATGAACAAATCTTGGATCCGCAAGGACTTTTCTACCCCTGTGTCATCTCCTGAGGAGACTAAAAGCTTGATGATTTTTGAAAATCACCTCACCAACCATTTTATGAAACTCTGGGCAAAATTGATGCCACTTATGTGGTGTCTGTGGCCCAATTTTTGGAAAAAATGGAAACTCTTTTTGGAGTCCCCTTGCTGTGTTGTACATGATGTTGGCATTCTTCAATTCCAGGTGAGTGGGTTTGCTCCCCCTTTGACCTTTAAATAGTACATACACTATGTCTTGGGGTAACACAGATGGTTGGATCTGCAGAGCTGTTTACTCATACTATGGCCTGGGATTCAGAGGTCTGCTCCAAAGCTTCAGTGTCTGCTAGTCAGCAGAGTACCCCACCCATGAAGCAAGCTACACCGCCTGTTTATCCAAGAACTGATTTTTAACTGCATCTAGCCCTGGCAATACTTTGGGCCTAGTAGAAGTTTCTGCTACTCCGCAGAGTACCCCCCACCCATTTAGCAAGCTACACCGCCTGTTTATCTAAGTACTGATTTTTAACTGCATCTAGCCCAGGCAATACTTTGGGCCTAGTAGCTGTTTCTGCTACTCAACAGAGTAGCCCACCCATGAAGCAAGCTGCACCGCCTGTTAATCTAATTACTAATTTTTAACTGCATCTAGCCCAGGTTATCCTTTTGGGCCTAGTAGTAGTTTCTGCTACTCAGCCTTCTTCCTTTCTCAATCTAACCCCTCGGCTCTGGGGTGTCCATTCTCCCTCCAGCTCTCTCCTTCTCACAGGTGGACTACCGTGTGTATTCACACTGTGGCGAATCTTTTGGGCCGAGGCATAAGAAGTTGTCTAGGTAATGGATAATATGTGCACTCTTAGAAAAGTCCATGACGACCCATTCGAGGAAGCAACTAAACGCCTCAAATAGTGAGCAGGATATGGAGCACCCAATGGCCAAACAGCGATCTATGTAGTATGCTCCTTCACAGAAGCAGCCCAATAGGCGGACACTATTCGGAGGCACAGTTTTGGCCATTAGGGTGCCCCTTCCCAACTTCTTGACCCGTCTGATTGCCTCGTCAAAGGAGGTAAAGTATATAGTACTGCAATTGGTTCCGCGTCAATTTTGACGTTTACTGACCTGCCCCTTGGATATGTCAAATGGTGGATTAGCCTGAATGTATTGGGTTCCTTTTTTGGCACGACTCCCAAAGGGGATACCACTACGTCTTCTAAGGAAAGTTTTCTGAATGGACCCGCCATTCTACCTCAAGATATTTCTTTTTTATATTTTTTTTGTCACGACGTCTGGGTTTTGGTAGGCTGATTTTAGATTTTTACTCCAGCCTTTCTTGATTTTAGAAGGGCTTGACATGCATATATCTTTATCTTCTCCTCCTTTTACGCCTTCACCTCTTATTTTCGCATGACTATATGTACTTGGACTTTTCCATGTGCTTGTTGTGTCTTCTAAGCAGTTTGTCAGCTTTCGGACACCTTTTAAGGTGTTTTCTATGTGTTTTCTATGTGTTTGTATGAGTTTGTGTTTGCTTGCCATTGGTTTCAATGGGGTTTGACTGGGTTCGTCGAACGTTCGACTAACATTTGTCGAACAAGCCGCAATTCGACAAACCAAACTCGAACACTAGGGGGGTGGCTCAACACTAGGCTACACTCTCTCAGCTTGTGAGGTCTCGGTTTTACAGAAGGGATTGACTTTCTCCCCCGAACAGGCATTAGATAAGTTCACGATGATTTAATATATTTTTCATTTTTGTAGACACTTGGCTTTCCAGGTCGTATATATGAAACAAAAAATGGTGGATGCCATGGATACAAAGGACTGACAGGTTTTTCAGGATCTGGTTGAATTGCTCCAAGAGAATGAATCTGCCACAGGTAGGAGACTACTTCCATTTTAAAACAAATCTGCGCCATAATCTCCATTATCTTTGCTTCCAACAGTGAGAATTTTCTTTGAGTCAAACATGACATATCCCAACTTTCATCACTTCCAGGCAACCACCAGGATCTGAGTCCAGCTGAACAAAAGGCAGTTACCAATCACAAAAATAACAAAAAACCCTCATTAAAGAAGCCGACAAAGGAGGTAATGTGGTCCTTTGGCCACAACACATGTACCTTGAGGAGGCTAGGAGACAGTTGGGCAACCCAAGGTTTTATCAAAGATTTCCCTCTGACCCCATCAAATCTTTTTCCATCAAACTTAAGGGCTTATTGGACCTAGCAATTGAATTAGGAATTATTTACATTAAAAATAACAAGGTCAAATGGATTGAACACCCGGTTAGGTTACATCTACTTTTTACATGCTACGTAAGGTCCACAAACACATTTCTAGACCTCCGGGTTTCCCAATTATCTCCAACATCAGTAGCCTCTATGAGAAGGCTAGTACCTACCTTGATTTTTTTCTTACAGCCAATGGTCACATGACTTCCTGCATTTGTGAAGGACACCAGAGGCTTTGTAAGCCTATGTCAGTTAAGTCTTGCTTAGTAGCCTGTGATGTTGATCACAGATACATTGATGATGCATTTTTCATCTGGCAAGGTGTGTAACAGGAATTTCAGATATTTCTATAGTTCTTACAACGCAGTACTGACACAACAACATGGAGGGAAACAGAGGGCTCACCTATGTGTGTCCGTGCGGTAGGGGCAGCTGCACTTCTACTGCTAGGCATGTGAGATCCGACTTTTTTTTTCCTTTGACAATCCCCATATGACATTAATGCCATACTCACACAAGTTAAACCAAAACACTTGTCTATGGCTAGACAGCTCAGACTTGAATGTGCTCTAATACTAATTCCTGAATATGTCACCCTCAAAAGATATAATGTTCCGAATCCAGCCATTCATCTGCCTGTGGATTCAGAAAAGGGGGAATTGGTGGCGGTGTTGGCATGTGAGGAAGAGTACTTTGAGTTGACGCACGAACATGACTGCATAGGAACTGATGAACAGCGCAACAACCAATCTATGGTTTGCCAGGGAGGCACCACACAGGAATAGATTATAAAAGTGTCTTTATTTCATTATGATGGCAAAATAAGACAACAAGTATCTGTGCGCATACAGGACAAATAATCTTTATTTTTATATATAATAATCTTTATTTTTATATAGCGCTAACATATTCCGCAGCGCTTTACAATTTTGCACACATTATCATCACTGTCCCCGTTGGGGCTCACAATCTAAATTCCCTATCAGTATGTCTTTGGAATGTGGGAGGAAACCGGAGTACCCGGAGGAAACCCACGCAAACACAGAGAGAACATACAAACTCTTTGCAGATGTTGAAGAAGAACATATACAGTTGTTTCATAGTTTAGATAATACTGGTCGACCAAATTCATATATAAATACGTCCCTCAGGTGCAAATTGTGCAAAAACAGCAAAACGAACCAAAAAAATGCAATTGGTTCGTTTTGCTGTTTTTGCACAATTTGCACCTGAGGGACATATTTATATATGAATTTGGTCGACCAGTATTTTCTAAACTGTGAAACAACTATATATGTTGTTCTTTGTCCTGTATGCTCACAGATACTTGTTGTTTAATTTTCTAATCATAATTAAATAAAGGCATTTTTATAATCTATTCCTGTGTGGTCCCTCACTGGCAATCCATAGATTGGTTGCTGCGCTGTTCTTCCTGATCTGGTGGTCCTCACCTTTTTTCACAGAGCACTGGATTATTGTATCCGTATTTTTAAGCATTAATTATATTGGGGTTTTTTGGTTTTTTTTTTGAGCAATTCTTTTTGTGTGTCTGTGGTTTTAACATAGGAACTGATGAGTCAGGAGACAGTTGGTTTTAAATCGGTTCATGAAAAAAAAAATGTTCCTAAAGTATATTTTGAGGCTTTTACTTTTGTAGATGGCTCCAGATACCACCAGGATGGGCAATTCTACACTGGATATGCAGTAGTATCCTCACATGAGGTAATCCGAGCTGAACCACTTCCTCCTCACATGTTGGTGCAGGAGGTAGAGTTGAAGGCACTCACTGAGGCGTGTAGAGCTGCTGCAGGTAAAGTCGCTAATATTTACCCAGATTCAAATTATGCATGGGGAATATCCCATGATTATGGTCTGATCTGGAGAAGCAGAGTGTTTCTTACATCAGTCGGTAAGCCCATTAACAATGTAGAGCTGGTGAAACATTTAATGGAGACATTGATGTTACCAGTCCAGGTTGGCATAATCAAGGTGAAAGCACACACAAACGGTGACTCCATGGAGGTAGAGGGCAACAGGAGGGTGGAAGAGGCTGCTAAAGTAGCAGCAAGGGGGTCTAGGGAGCAGTGGACGGTGGCAGGGAGTCAGCTTATTCTAGCCACACTGAGCCTAGATATCCTGAAATCCCTCCAGCTGAACAAACAGAGAAGGAACACTGTGGAAGAATGGGAGCTGAACTGAACTCAAATGGAGTATGGGAGAATAAGGATAAATTATGTATACCAAGGTCCCTGTTCCCAATCATGGTGCAAGCAACACATGGCCCCACTCACACCTCAAAATCTCACATGTGTATCATGGTAAATGCCTTCTGGATCGCTCCTGGTTTCAGTTGTGCAGCCACGAAACTCGTACAGTCATGCCTCATCTGTGCACAGCACAACCCAGTTAAAACAACAAAAGTTACTAAGAAAGTGACACCCAGGCCTCTCTACCCGCTTCAGAGACTGCAGACTGACTATATACAGCTACCCAGGTAGGAGTGTATGAAAAATGTCCTAGTATGTGTAGATCTCTTCTCTGGTTGGCTGAAAGCCTATCTGGTAAAATGTGTAAATGCTAAAACAACTGTAGACAAACTGATGAAAGAACTGATCTGCAAGTATGGTGTCCCATACACACTTCAAGGGATAAATAATGAGGGAAGTAATGCAGGCCCTGGGACTACAGCAAGCATTTCATACACCATATAGACCACAAAGTAGTGAGAAAGTGGAGCGACTAAATTGGACACAAACTGAGAATTCAAAAGGCCATGGCAGACACAGGAAAGAGCTGGCTAGAGTGCTTGCCTCTTGCACTCTTTTCAGTCAGACACACTCCAAATAGAAAGACAGGCTTATCTCCTTTTGAAGTCATGTTTGGTAGTGCCCCACAGACTGGTCTGTACTTCCTACAGGTGCTACAAATGTAACACGGTGCTATGACAGCCTATGTCCAGGCCTTGCAGAAAAGACTTAATGTGGTGCATAAACATGTGTTCTCATCCATTCCAGATTTTAATGCCAGTGCAGACGTCAATCAGCTGAATCCAGGTGATTGGGTGGTCATACACAGACACGTGAGAAGGAGCCTAGATCCACGTTTTGATGGCCCAGTTTAAAGTCCAGCTGACTACATTCACCTTAGTAAACAGAGGGAAAGCCCACCTGGATCCATGCCAGTCAATGCAAAAAAGCATAGTTACTTACCAATAACGGTATTTCTCAGAGCCCATTACAGCACCACCAGAGAAAGGGGATCCAACCTTCAGGGACAGGAAACCTATAGGATAAAAGGGCGGTACTTCTCTCCTGCGTCAGTTTGGTTTACAGAGCATCAGAGGTCCTCCAGGTTAGTGACAACAAGAAAATATACACTTTTAACATATTGCTTAACAGGATTACACAGTGTCTATAATAAAGATACTACAAACTTCGTATAATAAAGTGCTCACCGCACACGTGATAAGGGGGGGGGGGGGGATTAAGCAGGTGCTGTCATGGGCTCTGAGAAATGCCGTTATAGATAAGCAACTATGCTTTTCTCAGTCCCCCATGACAGCATCACCAGAGAGAATTTCAGAGATTGTTGCTTAAGGAGGGCCGACAGCCTGCAAGACCCTTCTTCCGAAGGTTAAGTCAGATGAAGAGGCTAGGTCTAAGCGGTAGTATCTAAAAAAGGTTGAAGGTGATGACCAGGTGGCCGCTTTACAGATTTTGTCTATTGATACCTCAGACCTTTCGGCCCAGGAGGTCGACATAGCTCTTGTAGAGTGCGCTTTGAGTCCGTCAGGAACTGTGTTTCCAGTGGACGAGGCTATTGCATCTGTTATCCATCGCGCTATGGTGCTTTTGGAGGCTTTGAGTCCTTTTCTAGGTCCCTGAAAACAGATAAAGAGAGACCCTTCCTTCCTATGCTGTTGGGTGGATTCTAAGTATTGTACTAGACACCTTCTCACATCTAATGTGTGGAATTTTTCCTCTTTCTTATTTTTAGGATTTGGGCAAAAGGAAGGAAGGATTATCTCCTGGGACCTGTGAAAATTGGACGCAACCTTGGGTAGATAAGCAGGGTCTGTTCTAAGGATTACCCTATCTTCCATGATTTGCGTGAAGGGAGGATTTACAGATAGAGCCTGGAGATCACTTAGGGTACTGTCACACAGTGCAATTTTTATCGCTACGACGGTACGATTCGTGACGTTCTAGCGATATTGTTACGATATTGCAGTGTCTGACACGCAGCAGCGATCAGGGACCCTGCTGAGAATCGTATGTCGTAGCAGATCGTTTGGAACTTTCTTTCGTCGCTTGATCACCCGCTGACATCGCTGGATCGTTGTGTGTGACAGCGATCCAGCGATGTGTTCGCTTGTAACCAGGGTAAACATCGGGTAACTAAGCGCAGGGCCGCGCTTAGTAACCCGATGTTTACCGTGGTTACCAGCGTAAACGTAAAAAAAACAAACCGTGCATACTCACATTCCGGTGTCTGTCCCCCGGCGTCTCAGCTTCTCTGCACTGTGAGCGCCTGCCGGCCGGAAAGCGAGCACAGCGGTGACGCGGTGACGTCACCGCTCTGCTTTCCGGCTATGGTGCTTACACAGTGGAGAGAAGCAGAACGCCGGGGGACAGACACCGGAATGTAAGTATGTACTGTTTGCTTTTTTTACGTTTACGCTGGTAACCAGGGTAAACATCGGGTTACTAAGCGCGGCCCTGCGCTTAGTAACCCGATGTTTACCCTGGTTACCCGGGGACTTCGGCATCGCTCCAGCGCCGTGATTGCAAAGTGTGACCGCAGTCTACGACGCTGGAGCGATAATCATACGACGCTGTGACGTCACGGATCGTGCCGTCGTAGCGATCAAAATTGCATTGTGTGACAGTACCCTTATTCTATGGGCAGATATTAAAGCTGTGAGAAGGGCTGTTTTAAGTGATAAGGCTTTAAGTGGTATCAAATCTATGGGCTCAAACGGGGGTTCTGTTAGAGCTGATAAGACTAAATTTAAGTCCCAGGTTGGTAGTCTTTTTTTATGTTTATGGGTTTAGATCTTACAGCAGCTTTAATAAACCGTGTTACCCATGGGTTAGCAGCTATAACCTCACTGTATAACGCCCCTAAAGCCACTATTTGCACCTTTAAGGTGCTTACCGAGAGGCCTAGGTCTAATCCTCTTTGTAGGAATTCGAACGCTTTCGTAACTGGGACCCCATCTTGTAATTTTACCCCAGAGGTGGACAGAAACTTTTTCCAGGTTTTGCCGTAGATTTTAGTTGTTAATATTTTCCTACTTTTCAATAGCGTGGCAACTAATTTATCCGAAAAGCCCCTTGCCTTTAGTAGTGACCTCTCAAGTTCCACACTGTCAAGTGAAGACTCTCTAACTGGGGTTGGAAAACCGGTCCCTGCGATAGGAGGTCCGGAAGTTCCGGAAGAACCCAGGGATCGGTGACCGATAGCATCCTAAGCCAGGAAAACCAGGTCCTTTTGGGCCAGAAGGGGGCTATTAGAATGAGCCTCGCCCTGTCCTGTCTGATTTTCCATAGAACTGCTGGAATGAGCATAGGAGGGGGAAAGGCATATGCCAGACCTTGAGACCAGGGAATGGTGAATGCATCCAGTGCCCGAGAGCCCCCCCCTGGGGTCTAGAGAACAAAATTATTTTACTTTTCTGTTTTCCACACTGGCAAAAAGGTCTATCACAGGGACCCCCCATAGTTTGGTGATCTGACTGAAGATGCTTTGATTCAGTGTCCATTCCCCCTGTTTTAAATGGATACGGCTTAAGAAGTCTGCTTTTTGGTTCTCTACCCCTTTTATATGTAGCGCAGAGAGGGATAGGAAGTTGTTCTCTGATTAAGTGAAGATTTGAGAAGTGGCCTTCATTAGGGCTTGAGATCTGGTTCCCCCCTGGTGATTTAGGTAGGCTACCACTACCTGATTGTCCGAGAAAACCCGGACATGATGCCCATGTAGGCTGTGAAGGAAGTATGATAGAGTGCGGCTCACCGCCCAAAGTTCTTTTTGGTTTGAGGACGCCCCGTATTCTTGACCTGTCCAGACTCCTTGAGTGATACTGTTGCCCAGGTGAGCTCCCCACCCTGTGGGACTCACATCCGTGGTAACTATTCGAGATATGTCTATTACCCAAGGGACCCCCTTTGATAGGTTGTTGGAATCCAACCACCAAGCTAGGGAATGAATAGTGTTTCAATTTAGAGTCATATGTCCTTCTAAATGTGCATTTAGTGCAATCTGATTCCTGATAATGTCCCACTGGAGGTTTCTCGTCTGGATCTGTGCCCACTGGATTGCTGGGAGGCAGGCAGAAAGGGACCCCAGTAATGACATTGCCCCTCTTAAGGTCATATGAGGGTTTGAGCAAGCTCTTGAGACAAGATTTAATATTTTTTGTTTTTTTCCTGGTCTGGAAGACGACATTCCTGTGTTATCGAGTCCAAAGTTAGGCCCAAAAACTCTTGAACCCTGGTCGGTTCTAGTTTCGATTTTTGGAGATTTAGAAGCCAGCCTAACTTTGTTAGAGTTTTTATCACTCTGTCGCATTATTGATGACAGTGTTGGGCTGAATTGCTGATAATTAGAAAGTTGTCCAAGTATGGTACTATTAAAATTTATTTTTCTTTTAGATGGGCCATCATTTCTGCTATCAATTTGGTAAATATTCTGGGTGCCACTGAAATGCCAAAGGGAAGGGCTTCGTACTGGTATTCCCTTACTTCCCCTCCCATGACCACTGCTAATCTCAGGTATTTCTGGAAGTTTTTGTGGATTGGGACGTGATAATATGTGTCGCTGAGATCCAACAATATCATGAAGCAGTTCGGAAACAGGTATTTGACTGTTGATTTTATGGATTCCATTTTGAAACTTTAGTTCTTTACATAACTGTTTAGCTTCCGCAAGTTTATTATTGTGCGGAAGGACCTGTCCGGTTTTGAAACCAGAAACAATGGGGAAAAAAACCCTGTCCCTTTTTTCCAATGGGGGAACTTCTTGAATGACGTCTTCATTTATGAGCTTTATAATTTCTTGTTCCAACGCATGTTGTTGCTGAGGTGAGGATTTTAGTGGGGTGACCACATAGTTTTGGGGAGGAAGGGAAGTAAAGTTTATTTGAAGTCCCATTTTTATCAAGTTCAAAATCTAGACACTGGTTGAGATTTTTTCCAGGCCGGGAGGAATTGAGATAATCTCCCTCCCACCCTGGGGGAAGTGTCACTTAGGGGGTTCCTTTTCAGTAATTAAGTTATCTACCCAGATCATTAGAGATCTAGAAGTACATGCAGCTGCTATTGCAGGCCTTAAACATACCCCTGCCGATTCCCAGGCCCCTTTAAGGAAGGTATCAGCTCTTTTGTCAAGAGGATCCTTCAGAGTTCCCATGTCCTCAAAGGGCAACGCAAATTTTTTTGAAGCCTTAGCTACTGCTATGTCAAGTTTAGGGGCTTTATCCCATGAAGTAGAAGCCTCTTCTTCGAAGGAATATTTCCTTTTAATGGAGGGTACCGACGAGTTTTTTCTCTCTGGCTTTTCCCACTCCTTTTTAGTTAATGCTTGAACATTTTCGTTAAGTGGGAAGACTCTGCGCTTTTTTTACCTAATCCTCCAAACAATGTCATGTACTGTTTTGTCAGGACGGGGATCCAGCACCCCCATGGTCGATCTTAATGCCTTCACCAGGGCATCGACTTCATCTAAAGGAAAGCAGTGGTGACTTCCGCTCTCGGAATCCAAGGAGGAGGAGGAGGAGGAATCCCACCTATCTGTCTCTCCATCGTCAGAAATAGAGGAATCGGAGTGGGAATAGAGTACAGGTGTTTTCTCTTTAACCCTTTCCCCTTTAAGGGATTTAAATGCGGTCTCTACCTCTGATTTAATTACAGATCGTAACTCAGAGGCGAAATTAGGGGTTTCCTCACAATGGACTTGTGCTATACAGGAATCACACAATTTCTAATCCCAGGTTTGCGGCACAAGTTTTCTGCACAGGGGACTGGACCTGTGCTTAGTTTTCTCTATTCTTTTTCTCGCCTAAAATAAACAGAGAAGAGGGGACCCCAATTATTTAGTGAACTTTCACAAAGATCACTAACCCATCTTGTGCAGCCACAGGTACCGATTCTGGAGGAGGTATAGCATCCTGTATAAGATCCGTAGGCGGTGGTGTCGGCTGGCTAAACATACTGCAGCCTTTACTCCGCGGCGTGGAATGGCTGCTGGAGCGAGTACTGCGGGTGCCGGCAGAGGATCTCTTTTTTTGCACATCCGGCTTGCGCTGGTGGTGACGCTGCTGCTGTGACTGTAGCGGCTGCGGCGGCTGGAGCTGCTGATCGCTGTCCTCCATTATTGGGACTGCATGCAGCAAGGAGATATTACCACACCCATCTTTTTAAACTTAATTCGGCGCCAATCCACCTTCCTCCTCCAGGGCTGCATCATCGGGAATCGCTGATCCCCATTCATTGATCTGTGCATGCGCGCGCTGCCTGGGACCCGGAAGGAGATGCACTAGATCTGGGGTGGTGTTGTGAATTCTGCTCTTGGGCTCCCTCCGGTGGTTGTAAGTGGTAGTGCTGTTGTCTCTGAATCACAGCATTTATCAGGTGTGTTCACTTTTTGTAATTCTGACTGGGCTATTTAGTCTTGTTTGACCCTTTAGTCAGTGCCAGTTGTCCATTGTTCTTGGAGGATTCACATCCCTGCCTGGTCCCTCTTGTTTTGCTGTTCATTTCAACAAAGATAAGATCTGGCCTTGATTTTTGCTGTCCACATGCTGTGGCCTTATTGTTCAGTTCTTTTCCATGTTTGTGTCTTGTCCAGCTTGGTCTGTATATGGATTTGTTTAGCCAAGCTGGTATCTCTGGAGATGCAGATATACCCTCCATATCTTTAGTTAGCTGTGGAGATTTTGTATTTTCTGTGATGGATATTTTCTAGTGTTTTAATACTGACCGCATAGTACTCTGTCCTATCCTTTCTATTCAGCTAGAAGTGGCCTCCTTTGCTAAATTCTGATTTCAGTCTGTGTATGTTTTTTCCCTCTCCTCTCACAGTCAATATTTGTGGGGGGCTGTCTATCCTTTGGGGATTTTCTCTGAGGCAAGATAGTTTTCCCTTTTCTATCTCTAGGGGTAATTAGTCCCCCGGCTGTGTCGAGATGTCTAAGGAGTGATAGGTACATTCCACGGCTACTTCTAGTTGCGGTGTTAAGTTCAGGGTCTGCGGTCAGTACAGGTACCACCTTCTCCAGAGTACGTCTCATGCTGCTCTTAGGCCACCAGATCATAACAGGATGGCGGCCATCTTGGTGCACCTAGCACACTGTGCGCATGCGCCCGCCCCGAATAAGAAAGTGTTTGTTGGCGCGAAGGTTGTAGGCACACCGGGTTCCCGAAGCCCCAACACCAATCCACGGAGGCGGCCACGCTTCCCTCTGCGCACTCTGCAGACCCCTCGGTCCCAGCAGTGGCAGCGTCGGACACCGCACCAGCCGTGACAGGGGCCTCCCCGCCGTCATAGCTTGACTGGCCGGCTCCGGATCTTTAAGGTACCGATCCTAGAGGGTTCCCTGTCAGGGACAGGAAACCAAACTGATGCAGGACAGAGGTACCGCCCTTTTATCCTATAGGTTTCCTGTCCCTGAAGGGTGGATCCCCTCTCTGGTGGTGCTGTCATGGGGGACTGAGAAAGATCTTTTTAACCAGCAGAATGACTGTTCTCCTAATCACGTTGCTGGCAGTGGCAAGATTATTGCACCCTACAGAGACACTGGATAAACTTTGAAATATTGACTGGGACAACATACTTATTCAACATCATGCTCTTCTTATAAAGGACAAAACTGTTGGAATGTTGGATCTGTACACACAGCCCAGTATCTGCAAGGACTATGATGTATTTAGCCTTACCCCTGGAGCCAAGGAAAGTATTAACACCACACTGCATACACAATGAGACTTGGACTCAGATTTTCTAGGTTCCTTGAGGTTCTTAATGAGACTAATACAATATACTCCTTTTTAAATCCAGCCAACTGGCTTAGTGGCCTAGCGGGATGGATTATTTTTGGTATTTTACAGACTTTGTGTATCGCTTTATGTAGGTGTAAAACCACTATTATATGCATTACATAAGATATCGAATAGTGTATGTGTAAGGAAGGAACCTAAGGCTGAGCCTTCCATAGCGTATCATAGACCTCTGATAACCACTGTTGACGGGGGAAGTGAGTGTCCACACTGAGGGTGGATGGGCGAAGCAGGTAGGAAGCCCCCTTATGGGTGCTAGACCCATGAGACAGTAGCTCCCTTGTGGACATCAGCTGACCCTGTGGCAGAGGTTATACCATTTAGAAAAAGGGGAAATTGATATAGAAGGGTTAATGTTTTGCCTTTAAAGGGAACCTGTCACCCCGTTTTTTCCGTATGAGATAAAAATACTGTTAAATAGGGCATGAGCTGTGCATTACAATAGTGTATTTTGTGGACCCCGATTCCCCACCTATGCTGCCGAAATGCGTTACCAAACTAGCCGTTTTCACCAGTCACTCACGCTGGTCTGGTCGGATGGGCGTGGTTACATCGCTGTTTCTTCCCCCAGATCTTGCTTATCTGTACGTTGGTGGCGTAGTGGTTTGCGCATGCCCAAGGTCCCGAATCCACTGCACAGGGGAGGGAAAAGAGCGCGATCTGTGCTATTCCCCTGGTGATCGGTGGGGGCGGCCATCTTCCTGTGGCCATTTTCCTGAAGCTCCGGGCAGCAGAACGCTCCATCTGCGCACGCGCGGCCACAGGAAGATGGTCGCCCCCACCGATCACCAGGGGAATAGCGCAGATCGCGCTCTTTTCCCTCCCCTGTGCAGTGGATTCGGGACCTTGGGCATGTGCAAACCACTACGCCACCAACGTACAGATAAGCAAGATCTGGGGGAAGAAACAGCGATGTCACCACACCCATCCGACCAGACCAGCGTGAGTGACAGGCGAAAACGGCTACTTTGGTAACGTATTTCGGCAGCATAGGTGGGGAATCGGGGTCCACAAAATACACTATTGTAATGCACAGCTCAGGCCCTATTTAACAGTATTTTTATCTCATACGGAAAAAACGGGGTGACAGGTTCCCTTTAATTGCATTCTGCCTTTAATAGCTAGAATTGCAAGAATGCTTTCTTATGACGCTGTAAGTCTGGCAGTCTCCTCTTCAAGGATTTTATACTATTTATCTTATATGATTTCAAAAGTCAGCAAACAGTATGTTCTGGGTACCTGGGAAATAAAGGTCAGCATGACCTGGGGTAACGGGGGGGGGGGGGGGGGGGGGCTACATGAGTTACATTTGTTGTAAATGGTATAAAATACTGCATCTTGCTTCACGATATCAGATAAAGTGACTTTGCTCACAGCACGTGTATGGTTTACTTTTTCTCCAAGTGTGCTTGTCAATGAAGGGCGTAATTCCACAATCTGGCCTCACTGGTGATCTTGCATATCTGACATTGCGTCAGAACACAAACTGCTACAACACATCGCGCAAGGAGGGGGCTCCCTGCCTGCTTCCCTGAGACCCTCAAGACAACGCGACGTAATTGCATTGTTCAGAGTGTCTCCTACGTCCGCCTCCCTTCAGGCCCCCGGATCCAAGATGGCCGCGGGGTCCTTCCAGGTCCTGCAGGGAGGTGTGCACAGTGTCAGATCATCGATCTGACAATATATTGTGATGTCCCACCCTGGGACTAAGTAAAAAAAAAAAAAAAACTACACTGTGCAAAAATATTTAAAAAAAAATCCTAAATAAAGAAAAAAAAAATAGTCCAATAAATGCATTTCTTTATGTAAATAAAAAAAAACAAAAAAGTACACAATTATTGCCGTGTCCGTAGCGACCAAACCAATAAAACTGCCCCATGAGTTGACCCCTTCAGTAAACACCGTAACACAAAACCAAAAAAAAGAGGCAAAAAACAATGCTTTGTCATCATACCGCCGAACAAAAAGTGGAATAACACGCATTCAAAAAGATGGATATAATTAAACATGACACCCTGAAACATCATCTTGTCCGACAAAAAATGAGCCACCATACAGCGCCATCAGCGAAAAATAAAAGTTATAGCTCTGAATAAAGTGATGCAAAAACAATTATTTTTATATAAAATAGTTTTTATTGTATAAAAGCGCCAAAACATAAAAAAAGATATAAATGAGGTATCGCTGTAATCATACTGACCTGAAGAATAATACTGCTTTATCAATCTTACCAAATGCGGAACGGTATAAACGCCCCCCCCCAAAAGAAATTCAAAAATTGATGATTTTTGTTCATCCTGCCTAACAAAAATCTGAACAAAAAGTGATCAAAAAATGTGATGTGCCTGAAAATGTTAGCAATAAAAACGTCAACTCGTCACGCAAAAAACAAGACCTCACATGACTCTGTGGACCAAAATATGGAAAAATTATAGCTCTCAAAATGTGGTGAAACAAAAACTTTTTTTTTTTTTGCAAAAAAAGCATCTTTTAGTGTTTGACAGCTGCCAAACAAAAATCCGCTATAAAAACTGGAAATAAATAGTAAATCAAACCCCCATTTATCACCCCCTTAGTTAGGAAAAATAATAAAATAAAAAATGTACTTATTTCCATTTTCCCGTTAGGTTTAGGGTTGGGGCTAAAGTTAGGGTTACGGTTGGGGCTAAAGTTAGGGTTAGGGCTAACATTAAGGCTAACGTTAAGGTTAGGGTTAGAGTTGAGGTTAGGGTTTGGATTACATTTACGGTTTGATTAGGGGTGTGTCGGTTAGGGGTGTGGTGAGGTTTATGGTTAGGGCTGGGATTAGGGTTAGAGCTGTGTTGGGGTTGGGATAAGGGGTATGTTGAGGTTAAGGGTGTGCTGGGGTTGGGATTAGGTTTAGGGGTGTGTTGGGTTAGGGTTGGCGTTAGAATTGGGGGGTTTCCACTGTTTAGGCACATCAGGGGCTCTGCAAACGCAACATTATATCCGATTTCAATTTCAGCCAATTCTGCGCTGAAGAAGTAAAACAGTGCTCCTTCCCTTCCGAGCTCTGCCGTGCGCCCAAACAGTGGTTTACCCCCACATATGGGGTATCAACGTACTCAGGACAAATTGGACAACGACTTTGCAGTCCAATTTCTCTTGTTACCATTGGGAAAATAAAAATTTGAGGGCTAAAAAATAATTTTTGTGGTAGAAAAAGATTTTTATTTTTTTTTCACGGCTCTGCGATATAAACTTTAGTGAAACACTGGGTTGATCAAAGTTCTCAACACATCTAGATACGTTCTTTTGGGTCTAGTTTCCAAAATGGGGTCACTTGTGTGGACTTTCTACTGTTTAGGCACTTCAGTGGCTCTGCAAACATAAACCTGCTGACCATTAAATCAAAGTATGCATTCCAAAACGCCACTTCTTCCCTTCCGAGCCCCGACATGTGCCCAAACAGTAGTTTTCTCCCACATATGGGGCATCAGCTTACTCAGGACAAATTGGACAACAACTTTTGGGATCCAATTTCTTCTGTTACCCTTGGGAACATACAAAACTGGGGGCTAAAGAATCATTTTTGTGGAAAAAAAAAAAATTTTTATCTTCACGGCTCTGCGTTATAAACTTTAATGAAACACTTGGGGGTTCAAAGTTCTCACAACACATTTATATAAGTTCCTTAGGTGGTTTGGTTTCCAAAATGGGGTCACTTTTGGGGGGTTTCAACTGTTTAGGCACATCAGGGGCTCTCCAAACACGACATGGAGTCTGATCTCAATTCCAGCCAATTCGGAGTTGAAAAAGTCAATCGCTGCCCCTTCCCTTCTGAGCTCTGCCATGCACCCAAACAGAAATTTATCCCCACATATGGGGTGTCGGCGTACTCGGGACAAATTGCACAACAACTTTTGGGGTCCAATTTCTCCTCTTACCCTTGGGAAAATAAAAAAATTGGGGGCGAAAAGAGGATTTTTATGAAATATGATTTTTTTTTTATTTTTACGGCTCTACATTATAAACTTCTGTGAAGCACTTGGGGTTCAAAGTGCTCACCACACATCTAGATAAGTTTATTAGGGGGTCTATTTTCCAAAATGGTGTCACTTGTGGAGAGTTTCCACTGTTTAGGCACATCAGTGGCTCTCCAAAAGCGACATGGCTGTTATGATCCTAGTGGCAAGGATCGCAAGTTTGACTAGCTAAGTAACTAGACCGACGACCAGCTCTGGGGAAGTGGTATCTGGATTGACCGCAACCTGATCCTATCCGCAAACAACTATAGGCAGCCGTGGAACGTTACCTGGAAATCCTAGACGTCTCTTCACGGCCTGAGAAACTACCTATTCCTAGAGGGAAAGTAAAGTCCTTACTTGCCTCAGAGAAATGACCCCAAAGATATAGAACAGCCCCCCACAAATATTAACGGTGAGTTAAGGGGAAAGCACAAACGCAGAGATGAAATAGATTTAGCAAATGAGGCCCGCTAACACTAGATAGCAGAAAATAGGAAGGGAGCTGTGCGGTCAATATAAAACCCTAAGCAAAATATCCACGCAGAGATTGCTCGAGCCCCCGCACCAACTAACGGTGTGGGGGAAGCAACTCTGTACCCCAGAGCTTACCAGCAGCAAGAACTCACATATTAGCAAGCTGGACTAAACTCATCATACACTGAAATCATATTGCAGACTGATGAGCAAAAAATAATCAAACAGAAACTTAGCTTCTCCAGAAGAGACTGAAAACGAAGATAATCAGGGGAGATCAGAATAGCACTGAATACATCGACAGCCGGCAACAAGTGGAGGTGAAGCAGAGCTAAATAGGAAACTCCCTAGTGCATAACGAGGCAGCTGATCCAGCCATCGATCCGCAGGATAACAAACAAAGCCACCAGGGGGAGCCCAAAAACAAAACTCACACAATACCACCTGTGACCTCAAGAGGGAGCCCGAAAACAGAGTTCACAACACATGGCGTCCTATCTCAATGCCAGACAATTTTGCATTGAAAAGTCAAATGGCGCTCCTTCCCTTCCAAGCTCTGCCATGCGTCCAAACAGTGGTTTACCCCCACATATGGGGTATTGGCGTACTCACGATAAATTGTACAACTTTTGGGGTCCAATTTCTCCTGTTACCCTTGGTAAAAGAAAACAAATTGGATCTGAAGTAATATTTTTGTGAAAAAAACTTAAATGCTCTTTTTTTTAAAAACATTCTAAAAATTCCTGTGAAGCACCTGAAGGGTTAATAAACTTCTTAAATCTGGTTTTGAGCACCTTGAGGGGTGCAGTTTTTAGAATGGTGTCACTTTTTGATATTTTCTATCATATAGACCCCTCAAAGTGACTTCAAATGTGATGTAGTCCCTAAAAAAATGGTGCAGTAAAAATGAGAAATCGCTGGTCAAATTTTAACCCTTATATCTCCCTAGCAAAAAAAAAAATTTGGTTCCAAAATTGTGGTGATGTAAAGTAGACATGTGGGAAATGTTACTTATTAAGGATTTTGTGTAACATCTCTGTGATTTAAGGGCATGAAAATTCAAAGTTGGAAAAATGCAAAATTTTCAACATTTTCGGCAAATTTATTTTTTTTATCTTCACAAATAAACACAAGTAATATCAAAGAAATGTTACCAATATAATGAAGTACAGTATGTCATGAGAACACGTCAGAATCACCGTGATCCGTTGAAGCATTCCAGAGTTATAACTTCATAAAGGGACAGTGGTCAGAAATGTAAAAATTGGCCCGGTCATTAACGTGCAAACCACCCTTGGAGGTAAAGAGGTTAAACAACATTTGTTACCACAACATTTGCTCATGATTGATTATATGCAAACTTAATAAAGACGTGATGAGCGCCGAGAGTGAAATCAATGGTACGTCAACAGTATATTATAAACTGTGAGGGTACAATAAGTCCATATATATTTGGACAGAGACAACATTTTTCTAATTTTGGTTTTAAATATTACCACAATGAATTTTAAACAAAATTCACATGCAGTTGAAGTTCAGACTTTCAGCTTTCATTTGAGGGTATCCACATTAACCCTCTTTTCGACATGCGCCGTACTAGTACTGCTCTGCGGGAACTGAGTTCCCGGAAACCGCAGTACTAGTAAGGCGGCGTGATCCCGCGGCCTCACGGTGAGTGCCGCGGCAATCGCAGGCGGGTGTCAGCTGTATATGACAGCTGACACCCCGCAGCAATGCCCACGATCGGTGCTAGCGCCGATCGTGGGCATTTAACCCCTCTGATGCCGCTGTCAGAAGTGACAGCGACAAAGGGGCATCGCACAGGGACGGGGGCTCCCTGCGCTCTCCCACCGGAAACAACGTGATGTGATAGCGTTGTTCTGGTAGGAGTCCCCGGATCCAAAATGGCCGCGGGGCTCCTTCCGGGTCCTGAAGTGAGGTGGCTTACCAGAAAGCCTCCTGCACTGCCTGTCAGATTGACAATGTTAGAAAGTTAAAAAAAAAAAAAAAACAGAATGTATAAAAAAAATAAATAAATAAAAAAAAAATCACCAAATAAAGAAAAAAAAATTCCCAATAACTCCATTTATTTATGCAAATAAAAAAACCAATAAAAGTACACATTTGGTTTTGCCACGTCCGTAACGACCCGCTCTATACAACTACCCCACTAGTTAACCCCTTCAGTGAACACCACACAAAAAAAAAAAAAAAAAAAACGAGGCAAAAAACAACGCTTTACTATCATTCCGGCAAACAAAAAGTGGAATAACACGTGATCAAAAAGACGGATATAAATAAACATGGTACGGCTAAAAACGTCATCTAGTCCCGCAAAAAAAAAAAAATGCCATACAGCATCATGAGCAGAAAAATAAAATAAATTATAGCTCTCAGAATAAAGCGATGCAAAAACAATTATTTTTAATATAAAATAGTTTTTATTGTGTAAAAGCGCCAAAACATTAAAAAAGATATAAATGAGGTATCGCTGTAATCGTACTAACCCGAAGAATAATAAAACAAGCCCAAAATGAAAGATAATAGTCTAATGTACTCCCACATGCTCACAACCACAGTGGGGGAGCTCACAGAGGAGACATATTTATAGAAACAGGAACACTCCAACTACCAGGAAAAACAGACAAAAAATGGAGTACATGTCCAAAAGTAGTTACAAAATACTTTATTCAGTTACAAAAGATAATAACAACCATATGTCAATTTACTTTATAAAACAATGCAAACAATTTTCAGAAAGGAAAGGGTAGCACAGACCAAATAACAGTGCAGCCCATACCTGATGCCATATATAAAGAAATCAAATGCAAATGCCCCCTAACGAAGCTGACGCGAAACGTGTGTTGGGGCAACGGTGTGGTCCAGTCCTGACGCCAACATTTGGGTAAGAATTTGGTACGGGATCTTTTGCGTGATTAGTGAGTGTACGAGCCTGTGTACAGGGCCGATAGCACCTTCTTATATGGTCCCATGTGATGCCCGGTTCAGTGCCTGCATTATTTATTGCACTTTGCATTTGATTTCTTTATATATGGCATCAGGTATGGGCTGCACTGTTATTTGGTCTGTGCTACCCTTTCCTTTCTGAAAATTGTTTGCATTGTTTTATAAAGTAAATTGACATATGGTTGTTATTATCTTTTGTAACTGAATAAAGTATTTTGTAACTACTTTTGGACATGTACTCCATTTTTTGTCTGTTTAGCCCGAAGAATAAAGCTGCTTTATCAATATTACCACACGTGGAACGGTAAAAACGACCCCCTCCCCCTAAAAGAAATTCAGGAATTGCTGGTTTTTGTTCATTCTGCCTCCCAAAAATCGGAATAAAAAGCCATCAAAAAATGTCATGTGCTCGAAAATGGTACCAATAAAAACATCAACTAGTGCTGCAAAAAACAAGACCTAACGTGACTCTGCGGACAAAAATATGGATAAATTATAGCTCTCAAAATGTGGTGATGCAAAATCTATTTTTTGCAATAAAAAGAGTCTTTAAGTGTGTGACGGTGGCCAATCATAAAAATCTGCCAAAAAAACCCGCTAAGACAAGAAATCCCATGCTCCCTTGCATCGCGTCAGCTGACCGGGGCTTGTGTGGGATTGTGGGTCGGCACCCTCTGGTGACCTATGTCGGCACGCGTCACGCCACACCCGCTCCTGCTCTCATCGGTCACTCGTTCTTTATACAGGTCCTTCTCAAAAAATTAGCATATAGTGTTAAATTTCATTATTTACCATAATGTAATGATTACAATTAAACTTTCATATATTATAGATTCATTATCCACCAACTGAAATTTGTCAGGTCTTTTATTGTTTTAATACTGATGATTTTGGCATACAACTCCTGATAACCCAAAAAACCTGTCTCAATAAATTAGCATCTTTCACCCGGCCAATCAAATAAAAGTGTTTTTTAATAACAAACAAAAAAACCATCAAATAATAATGTTCAGTTATGCACTCAATACTTGGTCGGGAATCCTTTGGCAGAAATGACTGCTTCAATGTGGCGTGGCATGGAGGCAATCAGCCTGTGACACTGCTGAGATGTTATGGAGGCCCAGGATGCTTCAATAGCGGCCTTAAGCTCATCCAGAGTGTTGGGTCTTGCGTCTCGCAACTTTCTCTTCACAATATCCCACAGGTTCTCTATGGGGTTCAGGTCAGGAGAGTTGGCAGGCCAATTGAGCACAGTAATACCATGGTCAGTAAACCATTTACCAGTGGTTTTGGCACTGTGAGCAGGTGCCAGGTCGTGCTGAAAAATGAAATCTTCATCTCCATAAAGCATTTCAGCCGATGGAAGCATGAAGTGCTCCAAAATCTCCTGATAGCTAGCTGCATTGACCCTGCCCCTTGATGAAACACAGTGGACCAACACCAGCAGCTGACATGGCACCCCACACCATCACTGACTGTGGGTACTTGACACTGGACTTCAGGCATTTTGGCTTTTCCTTCTCCCCAGTCTTCCTCCAGACTCTGGCACCTTGATTTCCGAATGACATGCAAAATTTGCTTTCATCAGAAAAAAGTACTTGGGACCACTTAGCAACAGTCCAGTGCTGCTTCTCTGTAGCCCAGGTCAGGCGCTTCTGCCGCTGTTTATGGTTCAAAAGTGGCTTTACCTGGGGAATGCGGCACCTGTAGCCCATTTCCTGCACACGCCTGTGCACGGTGGCTCTGGATGTTTCCACACCAGACTCAGTCCACTGCTTCCTCAGGTTCCCCAAGGTCTGGAATCGGTCCTTCTCCACAATCTTCCTCAGGGTCCGGTCACCTCTTCTCGTTGTACAGCGTTTTCTGCCACATTGTTTCCTTCCAACAGACTTACCATTGAGGTGCCTTGATACAGCACTCTGGGAACAGCCTATTTGTTGAGAAATTTCTTTCTGGGTCTTACCCTCTTGCTTGAGGGTGTCAATGATGGCCTTCTTGACATCTGTCAGGTCGCTAGTCTTACCCATGATGGGGGTTTTGAGTAATGAACCAGGCAGGGAGTTTTTAAAAGCCTCAGGTATCTTTTGCATGTGTTTAGAATTAATTAGTTGATTCATAAGATTAGGGTAATAGGTCGTTTAGAGAACCTTTTCTTGATATGCTAATTTATTGAGACAGGTTTTTTGGGTTATCAGGAGTTGTATGCCAAAATCATCAGTATTAAAACAATAAAAGACCTGACAAATTTCAGTTGGTGGATAATGAATCTATAATATATGAAAGTTTAATTGTAATCATTACATTATGGTAAATAATGAAATTTAACACTATATGCTAATTTTTTGAGAAGGACCTGTATACCTTTCCCCCTTGGATGGTGCCACTCCCCTGAAGAAGGCAGACGTCGAAACTCGCATCGGGACAAGACACATCCAGGGACTCCCACCAGCCTTAGCAGGTAAATACCAGGTGGCTTTTTTCTCCACTATTTCCTTTATGCCTATCTCATTGCATATGGGTTGTACCATGGTGACACCATTTTGAACATTGTTTACATTATGTTTTGAACACCATCTTGTGTCATTTACCCTTCTGCCACCTTAGCAAATATGCACACGCACTTTATCTAGTCACACACCTTCTGGTATCCCTGCTTGGTATATTATGTGTAGCATGGTTATGAATATATATATATATATATATATATATATATATATATATATATATATATATATATATATATATATATATATATATATATATATATATATATTTTACATGTATATATAGATATGCACACACATATTGAATTCTTGTCTTAGCTATACTAACTTATTATCTATGCCTGTCATTATTTTTTGAATTTTGTATGTCCCTGGTGTAGTGCCCATCTTTGCTATCTGTTCTCACTCTGCCACATTATCATATATTTTAATACATTTTGTTATATATATTCTATTATTGGATGCTTTTTTCGGTTTGTTTCTTCGTGTTTTGATCTACTTTCTAATTTGTCCACCATAATATTTGATAGGTGCACATTGTTCATGATGGTACCCCCCTTCACATAATCTCTTATGTGTATCGCGCCTAGAGTTCTCCATATTTAACCCTTTATACTTTGTTTTGCACAGGTTTCCATTCTCAGGCCATGGATTTAAAAGCCAAGGAACAGTCCTGGCTTGGTCAAGTGAACCAACTGTTTGGTAGCGGTGGGTCTAATACCAATGGCTTAGGTGGTCAAGGGTCAATTGATTTTAATTCCACTATTAAAACATTATTGCATAAACGTACACGTTTATGGTGGAATAAAGCATTCCTTCAGAATTACATTTCAAAAGATTTGATCCCTAGAGGTTTACGAGTCAGGGTTATCCCTTCATTTCCCATTGATGATGAAGAATTTATAAAATGTTGGGAGGATGTGTGAAATAACACCTCCAAAAAATTTATGGAATTATTAATTAATCTCAATGTTAAGAATATTGCTAACATTGATCAACAACTTGATACGACATACATGTTGGCAAAAACCAAACTATCCACGGAGAACTTTCAATCCATTAACTCATCAATGGAAAAAGAACTGGATGGTTGGGTGAAGGAAATACAAGCGAATCAAGCTAATAAATTGTCAAGAGATTTGAAAGATTTGAAAGGCCTCTAACCCTTGATTCAACCCGCACTGTAGCTATATCTTCCAACTCCATCGCTCAGTGAATATTCTGACGCTTCTGCCTCCTCATCCACGTCCTATAAAGATGTATTTAAGCGCAAACAAAATTTACTCAACGCACCCTATAACCGCAATGTCAACCGTTCCTCTGATGACAATCGCTAAAAGGTAATTAACCTAAGTACCCATGTTCTTTCCCAGACAGATACAGAGGACCTTCACAAAGGCCTCTCTTTCTGTCCAGATTCTCATTTTGATACATTCTCTGCCATCAAGGACTTGCATCTTTTTGCAAGATCCTTGATGTTCAAGAAACATTTTCATGACGAGACCATGCACGATTTATTTCCAATAGACGCGGAGCAAGAAGCATTACAAATACTAAATGAGCTAGCTCAAGAACACTCGGCTCCAGAAGGAGGTAAGATTCCCCATTGTATCGCACCGCGCTCTAAAAAATGTCCTCCCTTTTCTACCTGCCCTAATATTGACTTGTTTGTCAAAATTGTTAGTGAGGAATTTAAAAAGATACCCCGTCACATAACTAATGGCAATTTGAATTTTGAAGAACGCAACAGTCTTGAGAAACTTAAAAAATTGTCTGATGTTGTAATTAAATCCGCAGATAAGGGTGGTAACATCGTTATATGGCCAACAAGTATGTATGAAGCGGAAGCATTTAAACATCTAAAGAACAAGACTTGCTATAAAAAACTCACATACAACCCCCTATATGCCTTTGCCTTTGAGCTTAACAACATTATAAACAGGGCCAACAGCGTTGGGACTAAATCCAAGGAACTGGGCCAAGCCCTAATGATTAAAGAACCCTGTATACCGACTTTCTATCTTCTACCGAAGATACATAAGAACCCTGAGTCCCCTCCTGGTAGGCCCATTGTTTCAGACAATTCTAACTATCTGGAAAATGTGGGCAAATTTATTGATTCAAAACTCCAACCGGTAGTGGAATGCCTTCCTTCTATCACTCGCGATGCCAGTGATTTTTTAAGGAAGATTGATGGCCTTCATATTGATGATGACTCCATACTGGTTACATGCGACGTCGAATCATTATATACCAATATAAGACATCAAGACGGTATACGTGCAACTAAGAGCTTTCTCACACTGTCCAATAACTCCCCTGCTATATCTGACTTTATCATTGAGATTTTGGAATTCAGTTTGACAGTTTTTTCATTTTTAAGGGGTCCTTCTTCCTGTAGCTCCAGGGTACAGCAATGGGCGCATCTTATGCACCTACATACGCCAATCTGTTCCTGGGGCTGTGGGAGAGGGACCTATTCATGTCTGACAACCACAAATCGATGTGATGTGTCCTCTTTTGGACACGGTACATCGGCGACATCTTTTTTATCTGTCAAGGCTCAGCAGAATCACTCCATGAATTCATTTCTCACTTGAATAACAATGATCAAAACATCTATCTTACCCACCATTTTGACCAAGATTCTATTGAGTTTCTTGACGTACTCATAAAATGAAATTCAAATAATATCTTTCAGACATTTACAGGAAACAAACTTCAACAAATGCACTCTTACATGCATCATTGGCCCATCCCACACCACTAATTCGCTCCATCCCAGTAGGGTAATTCCTTGGCCTTCGGTGGTTGTGTTCAACTAACAGAGATTTTGAATTACATGCTGAAGAGCTCAAAAGAAGGTTCATCAACTGTGGCTATAGCCATCGATGTGTAAAAAGAGCCTACAATAGAGCTAAGAAACTCTCCCCGGAATGAATTGTTATGTTCAGCACCAAAATCTTCAACAACTAGGCAAGTTCGCTTTATCACACAATATCATACGGAGAAACAAAAAATGTGAAATATTTTACAACAAAGAAAAAGAAAAAGCATCACTGCAGTGAATCGCACACCTACAAACAGTAAACGACAATATGTATAAAATACAAACTGTTTTATTAATAGCTCAAAAAACACATCACAAACAATAAAAACATAATTAAAAACATATAAGCACCATCAGAGAGACACAGGAAAAATGGACCATAGCACAGTGTAATAACGTGACCCAAAACCTAATGGCTCATGGGGTGTAGCGCAGACCTGTATATATAGTATAGAGACAGTGCCCAGAAAAAGGTACAATAAATGATGCCTAAGCAAACAAAAATATAAAAATATTTAGGTTTTGGGTCACGTTATTACACTGTGCTATGGTCCATTTTTCCTGTGTGTTTTTGATGGTGCTTATATGTTTTTAATTATGTTTTTATTGTTTGTGATGTTTTTTTTAGCTATTAATAAAACAGTTTGTATTTTATACATATTGTTGTTTACTGTTTGTAGGTGTGTGATTCACTGCAGTGATGCTTTTTCTTTTTCTTTGATAGTCTTTTTATCACTGCCACCGCACCCGCAGAAACTTCTTTACATTGTATATGTAGTGCGCCCAATCCTTTCTTGTTGAAATATTTTACAGCAAGCATGGCCAATATTACTAGCTGACCAAACATTATCTAAATATCTACCAAAAGAACCAAATGTTACATTTCGCCGGCCAAGAAATATCCGCGATACACTGGTTAAGAGCCATTATCAGAGTGAACCAAAAATTTCCCTTTCCCAAATCCAACAAAAGAAGGGATTTTTCAGTGCGGTCATTGTGTTGCCTGTTCTAATATTGAAAGGACAGCCACTTTTAGTGACTCTACAGGGCTGAAATATTACACCATTAACCATTTTATCAACTGCGAAACCAAAGCAGTGATTTATTATGCCACATGCCTGTGCAAGAAAATTTACATAGGCCTTACTACTCACCAATTCAAAGTTTGGGTACGTGAACATGTCAATGGCATAAACGCTGCACAGCACGAAGACGATATATCTGTGCTAAAAACCATTCCAAGTCATTTTAAACAATTCCATAACTGTGATTCATCCCTACTAAGGATAAGAGAAATTGATAAAATAGTACCATCTATACGTGGAGGTAATATCAATCAGAAGCTAGCGCAGATTGAAACAAGATGGATATGGACACTCAATACCATGAAACCTCTCGGATTGAATGAAAATATGAGCTTTGTTCCCTTTTTATGATCCTACCCTATACCACCTAGTCATCCAAGTTTTATATTTAATATTAAATTAAAGTTATTTTTAATTACATTAAATACTTTTGATATACTATTGTTTTTAAATTAATTCTAAATGAGTATTTATTACTGTTTATTTTTTGTTGCTTTGGGTCCTGTTATATGTATGTCCATTATCAGGTATTCATTTTATCTATTTATTTTATCTAGTTACCTGCACTTATCCACTTTTGTTTCTGAAGCCCAAATTTTGCTGCGCACTCTAGTCACCTTTTTCTGTGTCCATTTGGCCTAGATACTGGTCCTGGTCTCTACGCTTTTGGGAATACAAAAAGCGTGGGAACACAACTGAAGAAACTGTGGAGTTTAGACTAACCATCTGAACTTTAATAATTTAAAACTGAATATCAGCTTACTGTCTATACAATATATATATATATATATATATATATATATATATATATATATATATATATATATATTTTGCATTATTCTTTAATTGTGTTATTATTGTTTATAGTTACTTTATACTTATTTTTATTATTATTATTATTATTATTATTATTATTATTATTATTATTTTATTGTTATTTATTTTCATTTATTTTAGTTTTAATTTTATATATATATATATATATATATATATATATATATATATATATATATATATATATATATATATATATATATTTTTTTTTCCTACTTTTATGTCTACTAATTATTTTGTTCTATTATGCCCCTTGTCTCAGCATATACACATTATTGCACCCATTCTCCTCAGATGTGTGGATGTGTGTGTGCGCGCACCCCTCATGGTGTGTGTATACACATGTTCACATATTTGTTTTATGTTCTTCTTTTACCCTTACTCACACTTCATTGTCTATTTATTTATTTATTCATTTCCTCTTGCACATAAATATGTATCCCTTTATCACTAATTTATCGATTTGTCAATAAATATACCCCCCACACCTTGTATTTATTTACATATTTCTTATATATTTTATATTTTCTTTTCACCCATTTACTTATATATTCATTATTTATTATTTTACATTTAATATTAATTCCCCCCCCCCTTTTTATCCCATATTTGCACATTTCTGTTTATGTATTCTTTCTAGTATTCCCATGTCCTTCCAGGACCTTTTCACCACCTGACCTCCATTATCAGGCCCCCTTCCCTCTTTTTTCATGCACCTTGCCATCATTATTTCCCTCATTCAATATTTTCCTGTCACCTTTCAGGACCTGTATACCACCTGACTTGTTCCACCCAATGACAGTGGGCCGTGTGGAACGCACGCTGGCATTGCATTTTGGTGGGCCCCGCCCCCTTTCCCATGCTCCCATGCGTCGCGTCAGCTGACCGCGGCGCCGGGGCTTGTGTGGGATTGTGGGTCGGCGCCCTCTGGTGACCTCCTATGTCGGTGCGCGTCACACCAGCTCCTGCTCTCAATGGTCACTCGTTCTTTATATACCTTCCCCCCATGGATGGCGCCACCCCCCTGAAGAAGGCAGACGCCGAAACGCGCATCGGGGCAAGGCACATCCAGGGACTCCCACCAGCCTTAGCAGGTAAATACCAGGTGGCTTTTTTTCTCCACTATTTCCTTTATGCCCATCTCATTGCATATGGGTTGTAACATGGTGACACCATTTTGAACATTGTTTACATTATGTTTTGAACACTGTCTTGTGTCATTTACCGTTCTGCCACCCCAGCAAATATGCACACGCACTTTATCTAGTCACAACCTTCTGGTATCCCTGCTTGGTATATTATGTGTAGCATGGTTATGATTTATTTTTTTGACTATATTACATGTATATATAAATATGAACACACATATTGAATTCTTGGGGTTAGAGTTGGGGCTAAAGTTAGGGTTGGGGTTAGGGCTAAAGTTAGGGTTTGGATTACATTTACGGTTGGAATTAGGGTTGGGATTAGGGTTATGGTTGGGATTAGGGTTAAGGGTGTGTTTGGGTTAGGGTTTCAGTTAGAATCGGGGGGTTTCCACTGTTTAGGCACATCAGGGGCTCCCAAATGTGACATGGCGTCCGATCTCACTTCCAGCCAATTCTGCGTTGAAAAACTAAAACAGTGCTCCTTCTTTTCCGAGCTCTCCCATGCACCCAAACAGGGGTTTACCCCAACATATAGAGTATCATCGTACTCAGGACAAATTGGACAACAAATTTTGGGGTCCAATTTCTCCTGTTACCATTGGGAAAATACAAAACCAAGGGCTAAAATATAATTTTGGTTGAAAAAAAAAGATTTTTTTTATTTTCACGGCTCTGCGTTATAAACTGTAGTGAAACACTTGGGAGTTCAAAGTTCTCACAACACATCTAGATAAGTTCCTTGGGGGGGGGGGGTCTAGTTTCCAATATGGGTTCACTTGTGGGAGGTTTCTACTGTTTAGGTACATCAGGGGCTCTGTGAATGCAACGTAACGCCTGCAGACCAATTGTCACGTCTCCTGCATCTTCGTATACTTTCCTGTCCCGGTGCACTGCTGCTGCAGCTCCTGCTGGTTCTGCTTCCGGCGTGCGCGTTCGTCTCTGCGGGTTCCCGGTCCGTCCGCGCGGATCCTGGGTCTGGACTCCGGCGGGTGTTCACTTCTCCTGACATCTGCACTGTCGGCGCACGCGTACTCCCTCTGGCCTGTCCTCTCTCTCTCCGCTCATCCCCCTGACCTTGGAGGGATCTTGACCCGGAAGTGCTGTGCAACTCCACTATATCAGGTATCCTCTCCTCCTTCTCTTTGCCTGATTGTCATTTGTCCTCTTGTGACTCAGGTCCCGCTAACCCTGCTCTGTGTTGCTTTGTCCCGAGTGTCTGTCAAATCCTGCTCAGCCCTGTGCGTCAGTCTTATCCTGCTCTGTCCGCCATATCTTGCTCAGTCTTGTGCTTCTATCTTACTCAGCCTGTTCTGTACTACCACTATACCGTTTACCCTGTGTCTCTGTTGTTTGCCAGTTCAACGTCTTCTCCGCTCCTACTACCTGTCTCCGGGTTCCAGCTTCTGCGGCAATAGTCTCCCTTGGGTCTGCCCCTAACACTCCCTGTATAGGGGGTGGTCTACCTGGCCAGCTCGCCCTTGGGAGGTTCATTGTCGTGGATCTGTGGGTCCACCCCAGGTATTCCAATTGGACTGCACTCGGATGACATCTGAGTGCAGTCTGATCGAAAAAGAACCCAGCACCAGCGGCAGTAGAAGATTTTCGGATAAAGCCCTTGGTTAAGTTCTCTTGAACATACTCGGACATAGCCTAAGTCTCAGCAGTAGACAGGGGGTAGATTCGGCCTCTAGGAGTGGAACCTGGAACAAGGTCGATTGGGCAATCATATGGACGATGCAGAGGAAGGATCTCCGCCTCTCTCTTGTTGAAGACGTCAGCAAAGGCCACATAGGCAGATGGTAAATCTGAAGACACAGACGTTGATTGAGAGGTTTTAAACCGGATGGGAAGCAAGCACTGATTTTGGCAGAGATGTCCCCGACGCAGTATGTCCCCAGACCGCCAGTCAAGAGTAGGTTCGTGCTTCCTCAGCTAAGGGAGACCGAGAAGAAAAGCATGAGACAATGAGGGTAGTAAGTATAAGACTATTCTCTCTCGATGTCGAACTCCGATCTGTAATTCCAGTTCCTCGGTTACCTGAGTAACAGACTCCCGCAGGGGTTGGCCGTCGACCGAAGCAATCTGCCGAGGAGTCTCCAGGGACCTGACAGGAATCCAAAGTCTTCTCACCGCTTCGAGCTGAATGAAGTTTCCGGCCGAACCTGAATCAATATAAGCTACTTCAGAGAAACACTTAGAACCTAAATGCAGAAGAACAGAAAGAGTCATAGGTGGAGAGGAATCAGAATTGCCTAGGAAGTCCTCTCTTACCTGTCCTAGGCGGAGGCGTTTCCCGGCCTCAGAGAACAAGAGCGCAGGAAATGAGCAGCACTGCCACAGTAAAAACAAAGCCCTTGAGCGAGTCTCTCTTTACGACGCTGCTCTACAGGCTTGAGTCGGTCCACCTGCATGGGTTCTGGAGCAGGAACTGCCGGGGAAGACATAGGACTAAAACGAGAGGAACTAGCGGTAGCCGAAGAAACACGAGGAGATCGTCTCTCCTTAGCGGCTTCACGAGAACGCTGCTGAAAGCTAAGTCAATACGGGTTGCCAGGGAGATCAGGTCCTCTAAGGAAGTAGGAGTATCCCGGCCAGCCAGTTTGTCCTTGATCCGGGACGAGAGACCGCGCCAAAAAGCTCCCACCAAGGCTTCATTGTTCCAATTTAACTCGGAAGACAGGGTGCGGAACTGAATGGCGTATTGGCCCACAGAGAGCGAACCCTGGTGAAGATTAAATAGCGATTCCGTAGCAGAGGCCAGACGACCTGGCTCGTTGAATACCTTGCGGAATATATCGAGAAAGGTGGGAAGCTGAGAAACAATGGGATCATCACGCTCCCAGAGAGGATTCACCCAGGCTAAGGCCTCATCCTCTAAATGAGACACAATAAAAGCCACTTTAGCTCGGTCAGTAGGGTATTGCTGAGAAAACAACTCAAAATGTAGTTGGCACTGATTAATAAACCCTCTGCACAACTTGGGGTCACCGCTGTACCGTGGCGGCTTCGCCAAACGGGGCAAAGGGTGAGGAGAAGTAGCCTGGGGCGAGACAGAGGCGGCGGACTGGAGGGCAAGCAGGCGATCATCCACAGATGTCATATAATTCAGAATGTGGGCCTGGGTAAACCGTTGCTGAGCAAGCTCCTGTTGGAGACCAGACAGCTGAGTAGCGCTCCCTGGATCAGAGGTCTGAAGGACCGACAAACGGGATTCCATAGTCTTTAGGAAGGACATAATCCTTGACTGATTCTCCCGTAAAAAGAGAAGTTCCTTCTGAGTGGGGGACGGAGTACCAGCGGGGTCCATGGCCTGATTGTACTGTAACGGTCAGACTGCACTCAGATGTCATCCGAGTGCAGCCCAATAGGAATACCTGGGGTGGACCCACAGATCCACGACAACGAACCTCCCAAGGGTGAGCTGGCCAGGTAGACCACCCCCTATACAGGGAGTGTTAGGGGCAGACCCAAGGGAGACTATTGCCGCAGAAGCTGGAACCCGGAGACAGGTAGTAGGAGCGGAGAAGACGAACTGGCAAACAACGGAGACACAGGGTAAACGGTATAGTGGTAGTACAGAACAGGCTGAGTAAGACAGACGCACAGGACTGAGCAGGATATGGCGGACACAGAGGACAGAGCAGGATAAGACTGACGCACAGGGCTGAGCAGGATTTGACAGACGCTCGGGACAAAGCAACACAGAGCAGGGTTAGCGGGACCTGAGTCACAAGAGGACACGACAATCAGGCAAAGAGAAGGAGGAGAGGATACCTGATATAGTGGAGTTGCACAGCACTTCCGGGTCAAGATCCCTTCAAGGTCAGGGGGAGGAGCGGAGAGAGAGAGGACAGGCCAGAGGGAGTACGCGTGCGCCGACAGTGCAGATGTCAGGAGAAGTGTGCACGCGCCGGAGTCCAGACCCAGGATCCAGGCGGCGTGCGGACGGACGGACCGGGAGCGCACAGAGACGAACGCGCACGCCGGAAGCAGTACCAGCAGGAGCTGCAGCAGCGGCGCGCCGGGACAGGAAAGTTTACGAAGATGCAGGAGACGTGACACCAATCCATCTAAGTCTGCATTCCAAACGGCGCTCCTTCCCTTCCGACCTTTGCCGTGCGCCCAAACAGTGGTTCCCCCCCACATAAGGGGTAACAGTGTACTCAGGACAAATTGGGAAAATAAAAAATTGCGGGCTAAAAATCATTTTGTGGAAAAAAAAGATTTTTTAATTTTCACGGCTCTACATTCTAAACTTTAGTGAAACAATTGGGGGTTAACCCTTTACCCCCAAGGGTGGTTTGCACGTTAATGATCAGGCCAATTTTTACAATTCTGACCACTGTCCCTTTATGATGTTATAACTCTGGAATGCTTCAACGGATCCTGAGGATTCAGACATTGTTTTCTCGTGACATATTGTACTACATGATAGTGGTAAAATTTATTTGTTATTACAAGCGTTTATTTGTGAAAAAAAATGGAAATTTGGAGAAACATTTGAAAATGTCGCAATTTTCCAACTGTGAATTTTTATGCCCTTAAATCACAGAGATATGTCACACAAAATACTTCATAAGTAACATTTCCCACATGTCTACTTTACATCAGCACAATTTTGGAACCAATTTTTTTTTTGTTAGGGAGTTACAACGGTTAAAAGTTGACCAGCAATTTCTCATTTTTACAACACCATTTTTTTTTTTTAGGCACCACATCTCATTTGAAGTCATTTTGAGGTGTCTATATGATATAAAATAACCAAGTGTGACACCATTCTAAAAACTGCACCCCTCAAGGTGCTCAAAACCACATTCAAGAAGTTAATTAACCCTTCAGGTGTTTCACAGGAATTTTTGGAATGTTTAAATAAAAATGAACATTTAACTTTTTTTTCACACAAAATTTACTTCAGCTCCAATTAGATTAATTTTACCAAGGGTAACAGGAGAAAATGGACCCCACAAGTTGTTGTGCAATTTGTTCTGAGTACGCTGATACCCCATATGTGGGGGTAAACCACTGTTTGGGGGCATGGCAGAGCTTGAAAAGAAAGTAGCGCCGTTTGACTTTTCAACGCAAAATTGACAGGAATTGAGATGAGACGCCATGTTGCGTTTGGAGAGCCACTGATGTGCCTAAACATTGAAACCCCCCCCACAAGTGACACCATTTTGGAAAGTAGACCCCTTAAGGAACTTATCTAGATGTGTTGTGAGAGCTTTGAACCCCCAAGAGTAGTTTATAACAGTTTATAACGCAGAGCCGTAAAAATAAAAAAAAAATTTTTTCCACAAAAAATATATTTTAGCCCCCAGTTTTGTATTTTCCCAAGGGTAACAGGATAAATTGGACCCCAAAAGTCGTTGTCCAATTTGTCCTGAGTACGCTGATACCCCAGATGTGGGGGGAACCACCTTTTGGGCATATGGCAGAGCTCGGAAGGAAAGGAGCGCCATTTGGAATGCAGACTTAGATGGATTGGTCTGCGGGCGTCATGTTGCATTTGCAGAGTCCCTGATGTAAGTAAACAGTAGAAACCCCCCACAAGTGACCCCATATTGAAAACTAGACCCCCCCAAGGAACTTATCTAGATGTCTTTTGAGAACTTTGAACCCCCAAGTGTTTCACTACAGTTTATGACGCAGAGCCGTGAAAATAAAAAAAATATTTTTTTTTTCCACAAAAATTGTTTTTTAGCCCCCAGTTTTGTATTTTTCCAAGGGTAACAGAAGAAATTGGACCCCAAAAAGTTGTTGTCCAATTTGTCCTGAGTAAGCTGATACCCCATATGTGGGGGGGAACAACCGTTTGAGCGCATGGTAGAGCTCGGAAAGGAAGGAGCGCCATTTGGAATGCAGACTTAGGCGGGCGTCACACTCAGCGTATGAAAATACGGCCCGTTCTTAATGGCCGTAATACGCAGAAATGTTCCCAAAATAATGATCAGTATGTCATCCGTAGGCAGGGTGTGGCAGCGTATTTTGTGCATGGCATCCTCCGTATGTAATCCGTACTGCGATATTTTCTTCCAGGCTTGCAAAGCCGACATCTAATGGATTTATGTGCTCAAATGTTCGTTAAAGCATATATCCAGTATATATATATATATATATATATATATATATATATATATATATATATATATATATATATATATATATATATATATATATATATATATATATACACTGTATATATATTTATATTTAATTCGGCGCGAGATATGTGAAAAGCCGGTAATTCAATTGCCGGCTCTTCATTTCTCCTTCACAAACCCGACAGGATATGAGACATGGTTTACATACAGTAAACCATCTCATATCCTTTTTTTTTTTTTTTTTTGCATATTCCACACTACTAATGTTAGTAGTGTGTATGTGCAAAATTTGGGTGCTGTAGCTTGTAAAATAAAGGGTTAAATCACAGAAAAAATTGACAATTTTCTCCGCCAGAGTTGTAAAGCCAGTGACTGAGGGCAGATATTAATTGCCTAGAGAGGGACCATGGTTATTGGCCGACCTGGCTAAAAACATCTGCCGCCAGCCACCCCAGAAAAGGCACATCTGGAAGATGAGCCTATTCTGGCACTTGGCCACTCTCTTCCCACTCCCGTGTAGCGGTGGGATATGGGGTAATGAAGGGATAATGTCACCTTGCTATTGTAAGGTGACATTAAGCCAGATTAATAACGGAGAGGCGTCAATTATGACACCTATCCATTATTAATCCAATAGTACGAAATGGTTAATAAAACACACACACATTATTACAAAGTACATTTAATGAAATAAAGACACAGGGTGTTGTAATATTTTATTATAATCCACCTGAAGACCCTCGTCCTGTAAAAAAGGTTAAATAAAAAATCAACATATCCCATACCTTCCGTCGTTCTGTCAGTCCCACAATGTAAATCCATCTGAAGGGGTTAAATCATTTTACAGCCAGGAGCTGTGCTAATGCAGTCGCTCCTGTCTGTAAAATGTTGTGAATGAATGTAATGCAGGGGAATGTCCTGTAGTTACCTTGAGTCGTGGTGATGCGCCCCCTGCTGGATGTGCTCATATAAACTCGAGCGTGGGAATTCTTTTAACATTAGTAGTGTGGAATATGCAAAAAAAAAAGGGATATGAGAGATGGTTTACTGTATGTAAACCATGTCTCATATAATGTCGGGGGAAGGAGAAAGAAAAAGCCGGCAATTGAATTACCGGCTTTTCTATCCCATTTACCCCCAAGGGTGGTTTGCACGTTAATGACCGGGCCAATCTTTACAATTCTGACCACTGTCCCTTTATGAGGTTATAACTCTGGAACGCTTCAACGGATCACGGTGATTCTGACATTGTTTTCTCGTAACATATTGTACTTCATGATAGTGGTAAAATTTATTTGTTATTACATGCGTTTATTTGTGAAAAAAATAGAAATTTGGAGAAACATTTGAAAATTTCGCAATTTTGCAACTTTGAATTTTTATACAATTAAATCACAGAGATAGTCAGACAAAATACTTAATAAGTAACATTTCCCACATGTCTACTTTACATCAGCACAATTTTGGAACCAATTTTTTTTTTTGTTAGGGATTTATAAGGGTTAAAAGTTGACCAGCAATTTCTCATTTTTACAACACCATTTTTTTTTAGGGACCACATCTCATTTGAAGTCAATTTGAGGGGTCTATATGATGGAAAATACCCAAGTTTGACACCATTCTAAAAACTGCACCCCTCAAGGTGCTCAAAACCACGTTCAAGAAGTTTATTAACCCTTCAGGTGTTTCACAGGAATTTTTGGAATGTTTAAATAAAAATGAACATTTAACTTTGTTACACAAAAAATTTAATTCAGCTCCAATTAGATTTATTTTACCAAAGTAAACAGGAGAAAATGGACCACAAAAGTTGTTGAACAATTTGTCCTGAGTACGCCGATACCCCATATGTGGGGGTAAACCACTGTTTGGGCGCATGGCAGAGCTCGAAAGGGAAGGAGCGCCATTTGACTTTTCAATGCAAAATTGACTGGAATTGAGATGGGACGCCATGTTGCGCTTGGAGAGCCACTGATGTGCCTAAACATTGAAACCCCCCACAAGTGACACCATTTTGGAAAGTAGACCCCCTAAGGAACTCATCTAGAGTTGTGAGAGCTTTGAACCCCCAAGTGTTTCACTAGTTTATAACGCAGAGCCGTGAAAATAAAAATTATTTTTCTTCCCCACAAAAATTATTTTTTAGCCCCCAGTTTTGTATTTTCCCAAGGGTATCAAGAGAAATTGGACCCCAAAAGTTGTTGTCCAATGTGTCCTGAGTATGCTGATACTCCATATGTTGGGGTAAACCCCTGTCTGTGCGCACGGGAGAGCTCGGAAGGGAAGGAGCACTGTTTTACTTTTTCAACGCAGAATTGTCTGGAATTAAGATCGGACGCAATGTCGCATTTGGAGAGACCCTGATGTGCCTAAACAGTGGAAATCCCCAATTCGAACTGAAAGCCTAATACAAACACACCCCTATCCCTAATCTCAACTGTAACCCTAACCACACACCTAACCCTGACACACCCCTAACCCTAATCCCAACCCTATTCCCAACCGTAAATGTAATCCAAACCACAACCCTAACTTTAGCCCCAACCCTAATTTCAGCCCCAACCCTAACCCTAACTGTAGCCCTAACCCTAGCCCCAACCCTAACCCTAACCCTAGCACTACCCCTAATGGGAAAATGGAAATAAATACATTTTTTTTTTAATTTTTTAATTTTTCGCAACTAAGGGGGTGATGAAGGAGGGTTTGATTTACTATTTATAGCAGGTTTTTTAGCGGATTTTTATGATTGGCAGCCGTCACACACTAAAAGACGCTTTTTATTGCAAAAAATGTTTTTTGTGTTACCACATTTTGAGTGCTATAATTTTTCCATATTTTGGTCCACAGAGTCATGTGAGGTTGTTTTTTGCGGGACGAGTTGATGTTTTTATTGGTAACATTTTCGGGAACGTGACATTTTTTTTATCGATTTTTATTCCGATTTTTGTTTGGCAAAATGACCAAAAACCAGCTATTCATGAATTTCTTTTTTGGGGGGGCGTTTATACCGATCCGCGTTTGGTAAAATTAATAAAGCAGTTTTATTCTTCGGGTCAGTACGATTACAGTGATACCTCATTTATATCATTTTTTTTTATGTTTTGGCACTTGTTTACGATAAAAACTATTTTATAGAAAAAAAAAATATTTTTGCATCACTTTATTCTGAGGACTATAACTTTTATTCCACTGTTATTCCACTTTTTGTTTGGCGGTATGATAATAAAGCGTTGTTTTTTGCCTCTTTTTTTTACGGTGTTCACTGAAGGGGTTAACTAGTGGGACAGTTTTATAGGTCGGGTCGTTACGGACGCGGCGATACTAAATATGTGTTATTTTATTGTTTTTTCATTTAGCTAAAGGAATGTATTTATTAGAACAATATATATTTTTTTTAATTATTTATTTAGGAATTTGTTTTTTTTTTTTTGCACATGTAATTTATTTATTTTTTTACATTTTTACTTTTCCCGGGGGAGGGGGGGCATCACAGTAAAGTGACAGATCGCCGATCTGACACTTTGCTATGCACTGTGTCAGATTGGCGATCTGACATGCACAGTAGGGAGGCTTCCCGGCGCCTGCTCTGAGCAGACCCAGTGAAGCCACCTCCCTGCAGGACCCGGATGCAGCCCCGCGGCCATTTTGGATCCGGGGCTTGCAGGGAGGAGACGCTCGGTACAAGGTGAGCACATCGCCTTGTACCGATCGTCTCAGAGAAGCACGCAGGGAGCCCCCTCCCTGTGCGATGCTACCCTGTACCGCCAGAACACTGCGATCATGTTTGATCGCAGTGTGCCGGGAGTTAATGTGCCAGATGTCAGCTGCGATAGTCAGCTGACACCCGGCCGCGCTCCCCCCGTGAGCATGGCTGATCGCTCTGGACGTACTATTCCGTCCTTGGGAAGTAGGGCCCACCCCACATGGACGGAATAGTACGTCCAATCACAGAAAGGGGCTACAGAACACCGCTGCGTATTTCTTTTAAGTCACACTGCTGGCCCGTGTGTAATCCTTATTTTTCTCGCCCCCATAGACTTTCATTGGCTATTTTTTAACGCAATACGGTGACAAACGAAGCATGCTGCGATTTTCTACGGCCGTACAAGACCGTATAATACGGATCAATAAAATACGGCAGATAGGAGCTGGGACATAGAGAATCATTGTACCATATTCAATCCGTATTTTCTGCACCTCTCATACGTCTGTAAAACTCGCTAGTGTGACGCCGGCCTTAGATGGATTGGTCTGCTGGCGTCACGTTGCAATTGCAGAACCCCTGATGTTAATAAACAGCAGAAACCCCCCACAAGTGACCCCATATTGGAAACTAGACCCCTCAAGGAACTTATCTAGATGTGTTTTGAGAACTTTGAACCCCCAAGTGTTTCACTACAGTTTATAACGCAGAGCCGTGAAAATAAAAAATCCTTTTTTCCCACAAAAATGGTTTTTTTAGCCCCCCAAATTTTTATTTTCCCAAGCGTAACAAGAGAAATTGGACCACAAAAGTTTTTGTCCAATTGGTCCTGAGTATGCTGATACCCCATATGTTGGGGTAAAGAACTGTTTCAGCGCACGGGACAGAATGGAAGGAAGGGAGCACTGTTTTACTTTTTCAATGCAGAATTGGCTGGAATTGAGATCGGACGACTTGTCGCGTTTTGAGAGCCCCTGATGTGCCTAAACAGTGGAAATCCCCAATTCTAAATGAAACCCTAACCCTAGCCCCAAGCCTAGCCCCAATCCTAGCCCTAACCCTAGCCCCAATCCTAGCCCCAACCCTAGCCCCAACCCTAATGGGAAAATGCAAATAAATACATTTTTTTTTTATTTTATTATTTTTCCTAACTAAGGGGGTGATGAAGTGGGTTTGATTTACGTTTATAGCAGGTTTTTGAGCGGATTTTTATGATTGGCAGCTGTCACACACTAAAAGACGCTTTTTATTGCAAAAAATAGTTTTTGCGTCTCCACATTTTGAGAGCTATAATTTTTCCATATTTTGGTTCACAGAGTCATGTGAGGTCTGTTTTTTGCGGGACGAGTTCACGTTTTTATTGCTAACGATTGGTACGATTGGTAAAATGGATAAAGCAGTTTTATTCTTCGGGTCAGTATGATTACAGCGATACCTCATTTATATCATTATTTTTATGTTTTGGTGCTTTTCTAGGATGAAAACTATTTTATAGAAAAAATTAATATTTTTGCATCGCTTTATTCTGATGACTATAACATTTTTTTTGCTGATGATGCTATATGGTGGTTCATTTTTTGCGGGACAAGATGATGTTTTCAGCAGTACCATTATTATTTATATCTGTCTTTTTGATAGCGTGTTATTCCACTTTTTGTTTGGCGGTATGAAAAAGCGTTTTTAGCCTCTTTTTTTTTACTGCATTCATTGAAGGGGTTAACTAGCAGGACAGTTTTATAGGTGGGGTCGCTACGAACGCGGTGATACTAAATATGTGTAATTTTATTGTTTTTATATTATTTAGATAAAGAAATGCATTTATGGGAACAATATGTTTTCTTCTTTATTTAGGATTTTTTTTTTTTAACAAGTGAATATCTTTTTTTTTTTTTTACTTTATAACATTGCCCCGGTGGGGGGGGGGGGGGTTTGGGTACATGATACCATAGGGTCAGACCAGCGATCTGACATGCAGGTCTGCTCAGAGCAGGCGCTGGTAAGCCACCTCCCTGTAGGACCCGGATACAGCCCCGCGGCCATTTTGGATCCGGGGCCTGCAGGGAGAGGAAGGTGGTAGACCCTCGGAGCAACGCGATCACATCCCATTGCTCCGAGGGTCTCAGGAAAGAACACAGGGAGCCCCCACCCTGCGCGATGCTTCCCTATACCGCTGGAACACTGCGATCATGTTTGATCGCAGTGTGTCGGGTGTTAATGTGCCAGGGGCGGTCCGAGACCGCTCCTGGCACATAGTGCCGGATGTCAGCTGCGATAGTCAGCTGACACCCTGCCGCGCTCCCCCCGTGAGCACGGCTGATCGCGCTGGACGTACTATTCCGTCCTTGGGAAGTAGGGCCCACCTCACATGGACGGAATAGTATGTCCAATGGTAGAAAGGGGTTAGACACACATCTAGATAAGTTCCTTAGGGGGTCTTCTTTCCAAAATGGGGTCACTTGTGTGCGGTTTCCACTGTTTAGGCACATCAGGGAATCTCCAAACGCGACATGGGTTCTGATCACAATTCCAGCCAATTTTGCATTGAAAAGTCAAACGGCGCTCCTTCCCTTCCGAGCTCTGCCATGCGTCCAAACAGTGGTTTACCCACACATATGGGGTATCAGCGTACTCAGGACAAATTGAACAACTTTTGGGGTCCAATTTGTCCTGTTACCCTTGGGAAAATAAAAAATTTGGAGCGAATAGATCATTTTTTTTTTTTTTTTTACAGCTCTACATTATATTAACATAGTTATTGAGGTTGAAGGAAGACTAAGTCCATCTAGTTCAACCCATAGCCTAACCTAACATGTCCTAACATGTTGATCCAGGGGAAGGCAAAAAAAAACCATGTGGCAAAGAGTCAGCTCCATACTGGGGAAAAAAATTCCTTCCCGACTCCACATACGGCAATAAGACTAGTTCCCTGGATCAACACCCTAAGGCCGGCCTCACACTAGCAAGTTTTACGGACGTATGAGCGCATAAACTACGTCTGTAAAATACGCATTACACACGGCCCAATGAATCTCTATGGCCCAGCTCCTATCTGCCGTATATTACGCATCCGTAATATACGGTCTTGTACGGCCGTAGAAAATCGCAGCATGCTGCGTTTGTCACCGCATTGCGCAAAAAAATCGCCAATAAAAGTCTATGGGGGCGAGAAAAAACGGATTCCACACGGACCAGCAGTGTAACTTGCGAGAAATACGCAGCGGTGTTAGTGAAAAGCCAGTAATTCAATTGCCGGCTTTTCATTTCTCCTTCCCAAACCCGACATGATATGAGACATGGTTTACATACAGTAAACCATCTCATATCCCTTTTTTTTGCATATTCCACACTACTAATGTTAGTAGTGTGTATGTGCAAAATTTGGGCGCTGTAGCTTGTAAAATAAAGGGTTAAATCGCGGATAAAATTGGCGTGGGCTCCCGCGCAATTTTCTCCGCCAGAGTGGTAAAGCCAGTGACTGAGGGCAGATATTAATAGCCTAGAGAGGGTCCATGGTTACTGCCCCCCCCCCCCCTGGCTACAAAGATTTGCCCCCAGCCACCCCAGAAAAGGCACATCTGGAAGATGCGCCTATTCTGGCACTTGGCCACTCTCTTCCCACTCCCGTGTAGCGGTGGGATATGGAGTAATAAAGGGTTAATGTCACCTTGCTATTGTAAGGTGACATTAAGCCAGATTAACAATGGAGAGGAGTCAATTATGACACCTATCCATTATTAATCCAATAGTACTAAATGGTAAATAAAACACACAGGATTACAAAGTATTTTAATGAAATTAAGACACATGTTGTAATATTTTATTAGACTCTTAATCCACCTGAAGACCCTTGTTCTGTAACAAAGTTAAAAAAACAAACAATATTCCATACCTTCCGTCGTTATGTCCCACGATGTAAATCCATCTGAAGGGGTTAAATCATTTTACAGCCAGGAGCTGTGCTAATGCACTCGCTCGTGCCTGTAAAACCCCGGGTACTGAAAGGAAAGCTGGGTGATCTGTAGTTACCTTGAGTTGCGGTGATGCGCCACCTGCTGGATGTCCTCATGAACTGGAGCCTTGGAAAAGTTCCCACGCTCGAGTTCATATGAGGACATCCAGCAAAGGGCGCCTCACCGCAACTCAAGGTAACTACAGATCACCCTGCTTTCCTTTCAGTACCTGGGATTTTACAGGCACGAGCGAGTGCATTAGCACACTCCTGGCTGTTTTAAATTGATTTAACCACTTCAGATGGATTTACATCGTGGGACATAACGACGGAAGATATGTAATATTGTTGTTGGTTTTTTTGTTAACTTTGTAACAGAACGAGGGTCTTCATGTGGATTAACCCCTTAACGACCGCCGATACGCCTTTTAACGGCGGCCGCTAAGGGTACTTAAACCACAGCGCCGTTAATTAACGGCGCTGTGGAAAAAGTGAATAGCGCCCCCCAGAGTCGGATTTTCTCTGGGGTCTCGGTTGCCGAGGGTAGCCGAGACCCCAGAGAACATGATTCGGGGGGGTTTTACCAACCCCCGAGTTGCGATCGCCGGTAATTAACCGTTTACCGGCGGTCGCAACAAAAAAAAAAACGCGATTTGCCATTTAATTTCTTTGTCCTCCGATGTGATCGCACATCAGAGGACAGAGAAATAGTGTCCCCAATGGCACCCAATAGCCCCCCAATACTCACCTATCTCCCCCGGTGCTCCTCGTGGCTCCCAATGGGTGCCGCCATCTTTTTTCCGGGAAAAAATGGCGGGCGCATACGCAGTGCGCCCACCGCCCGGAACCTGGAAGATCTTTGGGGTCTCGGCTGCCGGGGGTAGCCGAGACCCCAAAGAACATGATCGGGGTCGGTTTTTACCGACCCCTGTTTTGCGATCGCCGGCAATTAACTGTTTACCGGCGACCGCAAAAAAAAAAAAAAGTGATCTGTAATTCTCTGTCCTCTGATGTGATCGCACATCAGAGGACAGAGAAATAGGGGGATTCGGGGACCCTATCATACTCACCCGGTGTCCCCGGGTCCTCCTGTGTCTCCTCTTGCCGGCCGGCTTCTTCCTCTGCAAAGAAAATGGCGGGCGCATGCTCAGTGCGCCCGCCATCTGCTGCCATCTGCCGGCCGGCAGGAGACACGAGTTGGGGCTAAAATAAGGGCTAGGGTTAGGGCTAGGGTTAGGGCTAGGGTTGGGGCTAAATTTAGGGTTAGGGCTAGGGTTAGGCTACTTTCATACTAGCGTTTTTTGGCTTCCGTCGCAATGCGTAGTTGGAGAAAAAAAGCATCCTGCAAAAGTGCTTGCAGGATGCGTTTTTTTTCTCCACTGACTTGCATTAGCGACATATTGCGACGGATTGCCACACGTCGCATCCGTCGTGCGACGGATGCGTCGTGCTTTGGCGGACCGTCAGCACAAAAAAACGCTACATGTAACTTTTTTTGTGCGACGTGTCCGCCATTTCCAACCGAGCATGCGCAGCCGGAAATCCGCCCCCGCCTCCCCGCACCTCACAATGGGGCAGCGGATGCGTTGAAAAAACAGCATCCTCTGCACCCGTTGTGAGGCGCTTACAACGCTAGCATCGGTACGTCGGCCCGACACACTGCGATGGGCCGAGTACGACGCTACTGTGAAAGTAGCCTTAGGCTTCTTTCACACTTGCGTCGGTACGGGGCGGTCGCAATGCGTCAGCCTGACGTACCGACGCACGTTGTGAAAATTGTGCACAACGTGGGCAGTGGATGCAGTTTTTCAACGCATCCGCTGCCCAGCCTATGTCTTGGGGAGGAGGGGGCAGAGTTACGGCCACGCATGCGTGGAAATGGCGGACGCGACGTACAAAAAAAAAGGTTACATTGAACTTTTTTTGTGACGACGGTCCGCCAAAACACAATGGATCCAGTGCACGATGGACGCGACGTGTGGCCATCCGTCGGTAATACAAGTCTATGAGCAAAAAAGGCATCCTGTGGACACATTTGCAGGATCCGTTTTTTGTCCAAAACGACGGATTGTGACGGATGCTACACGACGCAAGTGTGAAAGTAGCCTTAGGGTTAGGGTTGGGGCTAAAGTTAGGGCTAGGGTTAGGGTTAAATTTAGGGTTAGGATTGGGGCTAAAGTTAGGGATAGAGTTGGGATTAGGGTTTGGATTAGGGTTGGTATTAGGGTTACGGTTGGGATTAGGGTTACGTTTGGGATTAGGGTTGGGATTAGGGTTGGGATTAGGGTTAAGGTTAGGGTTGGGATTAGGGTTAGGGGGTGTATTTGGATTAGGGTTAGGTTTGAGGTTAGGGTTGAGATTAGGGTTAGGGGTGTGTTGGAGTTAGGGTTGGAGTTAGAATTGGGGGGTTTCCACTGTTTAGGTACATCAGGGGGTCTCCAAACAAGACAGACAATTTTGCGCTAAAAAAGTCCAATGGTGCTCCCTCCCTTCTGAGCTCTGCCATGCGCCCAAACAGTGGTTTACCCCCACATATGGGGCATCAGCGTACTCGGGATAAATTGCACAACGACTTTTGCGGTCCAATTTCTCCTGCTACCCTTGTGAAAATAAAAACTTGGGGGCTAAAAATCTTTTTTGTGGGAAAAAAAATATTTTTTTTATTTTCACTACTCTGCATTATAAACTTCTGTGAAGCACTTGAGCATTCAAAGTTCTCACCACATATCTAGATAAGTTCCTTAGGGGGTCTAGTTTCCAAAATTTGGTCACTTGTGGGGGCTTTCTACTGTTTAGGTACATCAGGGGCTCTGCAAACGCAACATAACGCCCGCAGACCATTCTATCAAAGCCTGCATTCCAAAATGGAGCTCCTTCCCTTCCGAGCTCTGTCGTGCGCCCAAACAGTGGTTTACCCCCACATTTTGGGTACCAGCATACTCAGGACAAATTGGACAACAACTTTTGGGGTCCAACTTCTCTTGTTACCCTTGTGAAAATAAAAATTTGGGGGCTAAAAAATCTTTTTTGTGGGAAAAAAATATATTTTTTTATTTTCACTACTCTGCATTATAAACTTCTGTGAAGCACTTGGGCATTCAAAGTTCTCACCACATATCTAGATAAGTTCCTTGGGGGGTCTAGTTTCCAAAATGGGGTCACTTGTTGGGGGTTTCTACTGTTTAGGTACATTAGGGGTCTGCAAACGCAACATAACGCCAGCAGACAATTCTATCAAAGTCTGCATTCCAAAACGGCGCTCCTTCCCTTCCGAGCTCAGCCATGCGCCCAAACAGTGGTTTACCCCCACATATGGGGTACCAGCATACTCAGGACAAATTGGACAACAACTTTTGGGGTCCAATTTCTCTTGTTACCCATGTGAAAATAAAAACTTGGGGGCTAAAAAATCTTTTTTGTTAAAAAAAAATATTTTTTATTTTCACGACTCTGCATTATAAACTTCTGTGATGCACTTGGGCATTCAAAGTTCCCACTACACATCTAGATAAGTTCCATGGGGAGTCTAGTTTCCAAAATGGGGTCACTTTTGGGGGGTTTCTACTGTTTAGGCACATCAGGGGCTCTCCAAGTGTGACATGGCGTCCGATCTCAATTCCAGCCAATTCTGCATTGAAACAGTCAAACGGCGCTCCTTCACTTCCAAGCTCTGCGGTGCGCCCAAACAGTGGTTTACCTCCACATATGGGGTATCGGCGTACTCAGGAGAAATTGCACAACAAAATTTGTGGTTAAATTTCTGTTTTTACACTTGTGAAAATTAAAAAAAAATGGTTCTGAAGTAAAATGTTTGGAAAAAAAAAGTTAAATGTTCATTTTTTTCTTCCACATTGTTTCAGTTCCTGTGAAGTACGTAAAGGGTTAATAAACTTCTTGAATGTGGTTTTGAGCAGCTTGAGGGGTGCAGTTTTTGGACTGGTGTCACGCTTGGTTATTTTCTATCATATAGACCCCTCAAAATGACTTCAAAGGTGATGTAGTCCTTAAAAAAAACATGGTGTTGTAAAAATGAGAAATTGCTGGTCAACTTTTAACCCTTATAACTCCCTAACAAAAAACAATTTTGTTTCCAAAATTGTGCTGATGTAAACTGGACATGTGGGAAATGTTATTTATTAACTATTTTTCGTGACATATCTCTCTGATTTAAGGGCATAAAAATACAAAGTTTGAAAATTGCAAAATTTTAAACATTTTCGCCATATTTCCGTTTTTTTCATAAATAATTGCAAGTAATATCGAAGAAATGTTACCACTAACTTGAAGTACAATATGTCACGAAAAAACAATCTCAGAATCAGTGGGATCCGATAAAGCGTTCCAGAGTTATAACCTCATAAAATGACAGTGGTCAGAATTGTAAAAATTGGCTTGGTCATTAAGTACCAAATTGGCTCTGTCACTAAGGGGTTAAGAGTCTAATAAAATATTACAACAACATGTGTATATTTCATTAAAATACTTTGTAATCATGTGTGTGTGTTTTATTAACCATTTAGTACTATTGGATTAATAATGGATAGGTGTCATAATTGACTCCTCTCCATTATTAATCTGGCTTAATGTCACCTTACAATAGCAAGGTGACATTAACCCTTCATTACCTCATATCCCACAGCTACACGGGAGTGGGAAGAGAGTGCCAAGTGCCAGAATAGGCGCATCTTCCAGATGTGCCTTTTCTGGGGTGGCTGGGGGCAGATGTTTTTAGCCAGGTGGGGCCAATAACCATGGTCCCTCTCTAGGCTATTAATATCTGCCCTCAGTCACTGGCTTTACCACTCTGGCGGAGAAAATTGTGCGGGAGCCCACGCCATTATTTTTCTGTGACTTAACCCTTTATTTTACAAGCTACAGCGCCCAAATTTTGCACATACACACTACTAACATTAGTAGTGTGGAATATGCAAAAAAAAAAAAAAAAAGGGATATGAGATGGTTTACTGTATGTAAACCATGTCTCATATCATGTCGGGTTTGGGAAGGAGAAATGAAAAGCCGGCAATTTAATTACCGGATTTTCACATATATCGCGCTGAATTAAATATAAATACAGAATATATATATATATATATATATATATGTATATATGTATATATATATGTGTGTGTGTGTGTGTGTGTGTGTGTGTGTGTGTGTGTGTGTGTGTGTGTGTGTGTGTGTGTGTGTGTGTGTATATATATATATATATATATATATATATATATATATATATATATATATATATATATATACACACTAGATTGTGGCCCGATTCTAACGCATCGGGTATTCTAGAATATGCATGTCCCCGTAGTATATGGACAATGATGATTCCAGAATTTGCGGCAGACTGTGCCCGTCGCTGATTGGTCGAGGCAACCTTTAGGACATCATCGTCGCCATGGCAACCATTATGACATATACGTCGATACTGTGCCCGTCGCTGATTGGTCGAGGCCTGGCTGCCTCGACCAGAGACGCGGGATTTCCAGGACAGACAGACAGACAGACAGACAGACAGACAGACAGACAGACAGACAGAAAAACCCTTAGACAAATATATATATACTAGACTGTGGCCCGATTCTAATGCATCGGGTATTCTAGAATATGCATGTCCCCGTAGTATGTGATTCGCGGCAGACTGTGCCCGTCGCTGATTGGTCGAGGCAACCTTTATGACATCATCGTCGCCATGGCAACCATTATGACATCATCGTCGCCATGCTGTGCCCATCTCTGATTGGTCGAGGCCGCCCGACAAACCGTCGACCACTCCATATAAGGTATGGTCTACAAACCGCCGACCACTCCATATAAGGTATGGTCTACAAACCGCCGACCACTCCATATAAGGTATGGTCTACAAACCGCCGACCACTCCATATAAGGTATGGTCTACAAACCGCCGACCACTCCATATAAGGTATCCTGTTTGTAGACCATACCTTATATGGAGTGATTTCCAGGACAGACAGACAGACAGACAGACAGACAGACAGACAGACAGACAGAAAGACAGACAGACAGACAGACAGACAGACGGAAAAACCCTTAGACAATTATATATATATATATATATATATATATATATATATATATATATATATATATATATATATATATATATTTCAAAATCGGAACAGCATCTTATATTACCAAACTGTAGTGCAGCGTCTTCCCAACCACTGTTGAAATGGTCTTTGGTAATAGATGAAAAAAAGAAAGACAGCACAAAAAAAATTGAAAAAAAAGGGCTTTAATGCCTGAACGGCGTGGCGACGTTTCGGATATCTTTATCCTTTTTCAAGCCTTGAAAAAGGATAAAGATATCCGAAACGTCACCACACCGTTCAGGCATTAAAGCCCTTTTTTTTCAATTTTTTTGTGTGGTCTTTCTTTTTTTCATCTATATATACACTCACTGGCCACTTTATTAGGTACACCTGTCCAACTTCTTGTTAACACTTAATTTCTAATCAGCCAATCACATGGCGGCAACTCAGTGCATTTAGGCATGTAGACATGGTCAAGACAATCTCCTGCAGTTCAAACCGAGCATCAGTATGGGGAAGAAAGGTGATTTGAGTGCCTTTGAACGTGGCATGGTTGTTGGTGCCAGAAGGGTTGGTCTGAGTATTTCAGAAACTGCTGATCTACTGGGATTTTCACGCACAACCATCTCTAGGGTTTACAGAGAATGGTCCGAAAAAGAAAAAAAATCCAGTGAGCGGCAGTTCTGTGGGCGGAAATGCCTTGTTGATGCCAGAGGTCAGAGGAGAATGGGCAGACTGGTTCGAGCTGATAGAAAGGCAACAGTGACTCAAATCGCCACCCGTTACAACCAAGGTAGGCCTAAGAGCATCTCTGAACGCACAGTGCGTCGAACTTTGAGGCAGATGGGCTACAGCAGCAGAAGACCACACCGGGTACCACTCCTTTCAGCTAAGAACAGGAAACTGAGGCTACAATTTGTCCAAGCTCATCGAAATTGGACAGTAGAAGATTGGAAAAACGTTGCTTGGTCTGATGAGTCTCGATTTCTGCTGCGACATTCGGATGGTAGGGTCAGAATTTGGCGTAAACAACATGAAAGCATGGATCCATCCTGCCTTGTATGGAGCATCTTTGAGATGTGCAGCCGACAAATCTGCGGCAACTGTGTGATGCCATCATGTCAATATGGACCAAAATCTCTGAGGAATGCTTCCAGCACCTTGTTGAATCTATTCCACGAAGAATTGAGGCAGTTCTGAAGGCAAAAGGGGGTCCAACCCATTACTAGCATGGTGTACCTAATAAAGTGGCCGGTGAGTGTATATTGTATATATGTTTTAACGAACATTTGAGCACATAAATCCATTAGATGTCGGTTTTGCAAGCCTGCGAGAAAATATTGCAGTGTGTCATACGGATTACATACGGAGGATGCCAATGCGCAAAATACGCTGACACACCCTGCCTACGGATGACATACGGATCACTATTTTGGGGACTTTTCTGCGTATTACGGCCGTAAAAAACGGACCGTATTTACATACGCTGAGTGTAAGGCAGGCCTAATAAGGAATCTAGTATATATACCCTGTAACATTATACTTTTCAAGAAAGGCATCCAGTCCCTTCTTAAATTTAAGTAATGAATCACTCATTACAACATCATACGGCAGAGAGTTCCATAGTCTCACTGCTCTTACAGTAAAGAATCCGCGTGTTATTATGTTTAAACCTTCTTTCCTCCAGATGTAGAGGATGTCCCCTTGTCCCTGTCTCAGGTCTATAATTAAAAAGATCATCAGAAAGGTCTTTGTACTGTCCCCTCATATGTTTATACATTCACATAGGATCACCCCTTAGCCTTAGTTTTTTCCAAACTAAATAGCCCCAAGTATTATAATCTATCTTGGTATTGCAGACCTCCCAGTCCTCTAATAACCTTGGTCGCTCTTCTCTGTTTCAGCTATGTATTTCTTATACACCGGAGACCAGAACTGTACACAGTATTCTAAGTGTAGTCGAACTAGTGACTTGTATAGAGGTAAAATTATGTTCTCCTCATGAGCATCATGCCTCTTTTAATGCATCCCATTATTTTATTTGCCTTTGTAGCAGCTGCCTGACACTGGCCACTGAATATGAGTTTGTCATCCACCCATACTCCCAGGTCTTTTACATTGACGGTTTTGCCCAGAGTTTTTGAATTAAGCACATAGTTATACATCTCATTACTTCTACCCAAGTGCATTACCTTACATTTACCCCCATTAAAGCTCATTTGCCATTTATCAGCCCAAGCTTCTAGTTTACATAAATCATCCTGTAATATAAAATTGTCCTCCTCTGTATTGATTACCCTGCAGAGTTATGGTCATCTGCAAATATTGAAATTCTGCTCTGTATGCCCCCCTACAAGATCATTAATAAATATGTTAAAAAGAAGAGGGCCCAATACTGACCCCTGTGGTACCACACTGCTAACCGCGACAAGGGGCAGATTATAATAGGGTCAATCTGGGCGGTAGCCCAGGGCCCAGTGGGCTACCGCTCAGATTGCCCGCCGCCATCAGGGCATTACTGACCTGACTGGCGTATGGGCCCGGTGGGCAGAGAGGGGGCCCGCATCGGGCCCCGTCTTATCTGCTCACCGGGCCCCTACCGGCGCTGCGGCAGTTTCACCTTTACAACAGCCGCCAGCCAATTGGAAGCTAGCAGCTGAAGTCGGCCACAGGCGCAGCACACACGTCACCGGCGTCTGACGTCATTGTCAGTTGCTGGCGAGTGCGCGCTGCTGGAGGGAGCTCGACGCTGGAGCGCACAGGTCAGGTGAGGAGAACATTTTTTTTTTTTTTTTGCTAACGGCAATTCGGGGGGCCAGAATGCTGGACACTGTCTGTGGGCGATATGCTGGCCACACTGGGGCAGATTGCTGGAGACACTGGGGGCAATGCTGGAGACACTGGGGCAGATTGCTGGAGACAATGGGGCAGATTGCTGGAGTTGGACACACTGGGGGCAATGCTGGACACACTGGGGCAGATTGCTGGACACACTGTCTGGGGCCAATGCTGGACACACTGGGGCAGATTGCTGGACACACTGTCTGGGGGCAATGCTGGACACACTGGGGCAGATTGCTGGACACACTGTCTGGGGGCAATGCTGGAAACACTGGGGCAGATTGCTGGACACACTGGGGGTAATGCTGGACACACTGGGGCAGATTGCTGGTGGACACACTGTGGGCAATGCTGGAGACACTGGGGAAGATTGCTGGACACACTGTCTGGGGGCAATGCTGGACACTGGGGCAATATGCTGGACATACTGGGGCAGATTGCTGGACACACTGGGGGCAATGCTGGAGACACTGGGGCAGATTGTTGGTGGACACACTGGGGGCAATGCTGGAGACACTGGGGGCAATGCTGGAGACACTGGGGACAATGCTGGAGACACTGGGGGCAATGATGCAGACACTGGGGCAGATTGCTGGAGACAATGGGGCAGATTGCTGGAGTAGGACACACTGGGGGCAATGCTGGAGACACTGGGGGCAATGCTGGAGACACTGGGGCAGATTGCTGGAGACAATGGGGCAGATTGCTGGAGTAGGACACACTGGGGGCAATGCTGGAGACACTGGGGCAGATTGATGGTGGACACACTGCGGGCAATGCTGGAGACACTGGGGCAGATTGCTGGACACACTGTCTGGGGGCAATGCTGGACACACTGGGGCAGATTGCTGGACACACTGGGAGCAATGCTGGACACACTGGGGCAGATTGCTGGACACACTGTCTGGGGACAATGCTGGACACTGGGACAGATTGCTGGACACTGGGGCAGATGGCTGGACACACTGTCTGAGGGCAATGCTGGACACAATGGGGCAGATTGCTGCACACACTGTCTGGGGGCAATGCTGGAAACACTGGGGCAGATTGCTGGACACACTGGGTGTAATGCTGGACACACTGGGTCAGATTGCTGATGGACACACTGGGGGCAATGCTGGAGACACTGGGGAAGATTGCTGGACACACTGGGGCAATATGCTGGACATACTGGGGCAGATTGCTGGACACACTGGGGGCAATGCTGGAGACACTGGGGCAGATTGCTGGTGGACACACTGGGGGCAATGCTGGAGACACTGGGGGCAATGCTGGAGACACTGGGGGCAATGCTGGAGACAGTGGGGGCAATGCTGGAGACACTGGGGACACTGGGGGCAATGCTGCAGACACTGGGGCAGATTGCTGGAGACAATGTGGCAGATTGCTGGAGTAGGACACACTGGGGGCAATGCTGGAGACACTGGGGGCAATGCTGGAGACACTGGGGCAGATTGCTGGAGACAATGGGGCAGATTGCTGGAGTAGGACACACTGGGGGCAATGCTGGAGACACTGGGGCAGATTGCTGGTGGACACACTGGGGGCAATGCTGGAGACACTGGGGCAGATTGCTGGACACACTGTCTGGGGGCAATGCTGGACACAATGGGGCAGATTACTGGACACACTGTCTGGGGGCAATGCTGGACACAATGGGGCAGATTGCTGCACACACTGTCTGGGGGCAATGCTGGAAACACTGGGGCAGATTGCTGGACACACTGGGGGTAATGCTGGACACACTGGGTCAGATTGCTGATGGACACACTGGGGGCAATGCTGGAGACACTGGGGAAGATTGCTGGACACACTGGGGGCAATGCTGGACACTGGGGCAATATGCTGGACATACTGGGGCAGATTGCTGGACACACTGGGGGCAATGCTGGAGACACTGGGGCAGATTGCTGGTGGACACACTGGGGGCAATGCTGGAGACACTGGGGCAGATTGCTGGACACACTGTCTGGGGGCAATGCTGGACACAATGGGGCAGATTACTGGACACACTGTCTGGGGGCAATGCTGGACACAATGGGGCAGATTGCTGCACACACTGTCTGGGGGCAATGCTGGAAACACTGGGGCAGATTGCTGGACACACTGGGGGTAATGCTGGACACACTGGGGCAGATTGCTGGACACACTGTCTGGGGGCAATGCTGGACACAATGGGGCAGATTGCTGCACACACTGTCTGGGGGCAATGCTGGAAACACTGGGGCAGATTGCTGGACACACTGGGGGTAATGCTGGACACACTGGGTCAGATTGCTGATGGACACACTGGGGGCAATGCTGGAGACACTGGGGAAGATTGCTGGACACACTGGGGGCAATGCTGGACACTGGGGCAATATTCTGGACATACTGGGGCAGATTGCTGGACACCCTGGGGGCAATGCTGGAGACACTGGGGGCAATGCTGGAGACACTTGGGACACTGGGGGCAATGCTGGAGACACTGGGGACACTGGGGGCAATGCTGGAGACACTGGGGGCAATGCTGGAGACACTGGGGACACTGGGGGCAATGCTGGAGACACTGGGGGCAATGATGCAGACACTGGGGCAGATTGCTGGAGACAATGTGGCAGATTGCTGGAGTAGGACACACTGGGGGCAATGCTGGAGACACTGGGGGCAATGCTGGAGACACTGGGGCAGATTGCTGGAGACAATGGGGCAGATTGCTGGAGTAGGACACACTGGGGGCAATGCTGGAGACACTGGGGCAGATTGCTGGTGGACACACTGGGGGCAATGCTGGACACAATGGGGCAGATTACTGGACACTGGGGCAATATGCTGGACATACTGGGGCAGGTTGCTGGACACACTGGGGGTAATATGCTGGACACACTGGGGCAGATTGCTGGACACACTGGGGGCAGGACTGGAGGCATGGGCAGAATGTAGATATGGGGCATGATTGGAGACATGGGGCAGGATTGGATCATGGGGCAGGATGGATACGATGGAGACAGATGGGGCAGGATGGGGAGATCATATGGGGTAGAATGGATACCCATGAGGGCAGGATGCAAGAACATATGGCTGGAGCCAGGAATGAGATAAACGGGGCCAGGATGGGGAATATTATTACCATAGGGGCTAATTAAGGGATATAATCACTGCAGTTATGTATTTATTTTATTTTTTTAGTATACTGTTTTAAATGGGGGGGGCGGTACTGTTACTGTGCAGAGTGACATTAAATCGCCTTTTTTTCTTCTTGTGGTGTAAAGTAGAAGTTGGGAAAAATTAAGTAATGTGTTCTGCAAGCGGAGCTTGAGATAGCTGTGTTATTTCCTGCAGAAACGAGTCCTGGCTGGAAGAAATGATGGCGGTCTGTGCTGGATGAAAGATGAAGGACTTCACCTAGAGACATCACTGGTGAGTCAGTGTTACCTATACACTGACACTATACACTGTATACTATATACAGAGGTCATGTGTATAATGTCACCAGTGATCTCCTGTGAATACTGGCACTTATGGTGATAGTATTGTGTTTTTTTGTTTTTTTTATTACTCATCAGTATTGTAGTATTCAGTCACTATGTGGTGGTAATATGTGGTCTGGAAATGGTGTAGTTGTATTTGTTCATTGTATGTTATATTATTTGATAGAGAAAAACTATTGTTCCAGCTCCAAAATTTAAAAATTGATCCTTTATTAATCCATGGTAAAAATATAGGTTGAGTAACTCTCCATAGCACACAGGAAACGAGCAACGCGTTTCGATCTTTACAGATCTTTGTCAGAGCTACAAATGGATAGACAGATAACATTATATAGCCACCACCAACCAATAAACATTAGCCCCCCGATCACGATAAGCGAAGGTCCTGTTAATAAAATGAAATACATACAAAAAGACAAAAATATTACATATGCACACTAATAAATTGTGAAAATCATAATACAACCATTATAAAAACATTAATATCAAAAATATGCTCATGACTGAAATGTTAATAATGATACATTAATTCATTGCGCTTGTTAAAGGGAACCTGTCACCCCATTTTTTCGGTATGAGATAAAAATACCGTTAAATAGGGCCTGAGCTGTGCATTACAATAGTGTGTTTTGTGGACCCCGATTCACCACCTATGCTGCCGAAATACGTTACCGAAGTAGTCGTTTTCGCCTGTCAATCAGGCTGGTCAGGTCAAAAGGGTGTGGTGTCCTCCCCCAGATCTTGCGTAGTGTTCCGTTGGTGGCGTAGTGGTGTGCGCATGCCCAAGGTCCTGAATCCTCTGCCAGGTGTGTGAAAACAACAGCGATGTCCGTTATTCCATTGGTGGTCGGTGGGCGCGGCCATCTTGCTTTGGCCGCAGAATCGGCGCTCTGCTGGCCGCGGCTTCAGGAAAATGGCCGCGGGCATCCGCGCGTGCGCAGATGGCTATCGCGGCGGCCATTTTCGTGAAGCAGAATTCGCATCTCGGCTTCACGAAAATGGCCGCCGCGATAGCCATCTGCGCACGCGCGGATGCCCGCGGCCATTTTCCTGAAGCCGCGGCCAGCAGAGCGCCGATTCTGCGGCCAAAGCAAGATGGCCGCGCCCACCGACCACCAATGGAATAACGGACATCGCTGTTGTTTTCACACCCCTGGCAGAGGATTCGGGACCTTGGGCATGCGCACACCACTACGCCACCAACGGAACACTACGCAAGATCTGGGGGAGGACACCACACCCTTTTGACCTGACCAGCCTGATTGACAGGCGAAAACGACTACTTCGGTAACGTATTTCGGCAGCATAGGTGGGGAATCGGGGTCCACAAAATACACTATTGTAATGCACAGCTCAGGCCCTATTTAACGGTATTTTTATCTCATACCGAAAAAACGGGGTGACAGGTTCCCTTTAAGACCAGCAGGAAAACGAGTGTTCAAGTAATATATCCAAAATGCTTCACGCGTCAGGAGACACCGCCTGGAATTTCCTCCTCGCAAAGGTTCATTAACGCGTTCAATGCCATATGCACAAAAGCAATCAGTATTGCTAGAATGTTGAGTAATTAAATGCCTGGAGGCTGCCGACACTGCACGCAAAGAATCACCTGACTTATATACTATATATAAGGGAGATGACAAACATGTATATACTGAGGGGAAAATGAGAGGTGTGAGGTGAAAATGAGGGGCGTGAGGTGAAAATGAAAAGGTGTGAGTGCAAAATGAGAGGAGTGAGGGAAAATAGAGGAGTGATAAATATATATATATATATATATATATATATATATATATATATATATATATATATATATATATATATATATTTAATATTTTTTTGTTGTTTTATATTATTTTAAACGTCCGTAATCATTATTTTGAAGTTTTTCTTACCTCACATTTAAATTCTACTTTTTTTCTCAAATTATTTTTGTTTGGTACCATGTTATGGTATCAAAGGGGCATAAGTGTAACAATTAACATGCAATACCATAGGCGCAATGGTGTTAGAATTTTTGTTGTTAGAATTTTATTTTTGGAATATGTGTATTTTTACAAGTTTTATTCATTCATTTTTAATTTTTGTAGAAGAAACAATATATAGATTACAACTGCTAGGAACCTGATACTGCTTTTGTTCTTTATTTCCAGGTTACAACTGCTAGGAACCTGATACTGCTTTTGTTCTTTATTTCCAGGATCTATGATGGAGCATAAAATAGGTTATAAAATTTGCATCCTGGATGAGCTATGATCTGATGGCAATTTGATTCATAAACTACTTTTATGGAACATCTTCTTGACATGGATTAACCTGTATCTAAAAACTCGTGAAAGACCATGTTTTAACGGGGCATTGGATACCCCTTACCTACTAATACAGTGTGCAGCAGCGAGTCGCATGGGATATATTGTTGTGAACTATTCATGTTGTGAATTTATTACCGCAAAGCAGAAGGAGATTGTCTCAAAGTATGACTAGCAAAGATCATGATCAAAATTAATTAAAGGGAACCTGTCACCCCCAAAATGGAATTTGAGCTAAGCATCGGCATCAGGCGCTTATCTACAGCATTCTGGAGTGCTGTAGTTAAGCCCCCGATGTATCCTGAAAGATGAGAAAAAGAGGTTAGGTTATACTCACCTGGGTGAGCGGTCCGATCAGATTAGCGTCGTGGTCCGGTCTGGCAACTCCCATCTTCATAAGATGACGTCCTCTTCTTGTCTTCATGCTGCGGCTCTGGCTCACTTTGTCTGCACTGTTGAGGGCAGAGAAAAGTAGTGCAGTGCTCAGGCACCAGGCCTCTCTGACCTTTGCCGGCGCCTGCGCAGTCAGTACTTTGCTCTGGCCTCAACAGGGCAGAAAAAGTATGCCTGTGCCGGAGCCGCAGCATGAATACAATAAGAGGACATCATCGTAAGAATATGTGAGGCCCCGGAACGGACCGCGACTCCCATCGGACCGGACCACAGCGGGACCACCCCTGGGTGAGTATAATCTAACCTCTTTCTCATCTTTCAGGATACATCGGGGGCCTATTAACAGCATTACAGAATGCTGTAGATCAGCGCCTGATGCCGGTGGGCTTATCTCATCTTCCAATTTGGGGGTGACAGGTTTCCTTTAAAAGGAGGTTACCCATCTATTGGAAAACAATGCTAAGGGTTATTGGTGGGAGGCAATATTTGTTCATTCAAATGCAGCAAATGGCATTTTGAATTATGTAATCCATCCAACTGTTGTACTGTAACTCATTATTTCTCAAATTTTGACCCTGCTGCAAAATATACATGTGCTATGTAACCCGTTACTTAAATACACTATGTTCCAAATTATTATGCAAATTCCATTTTTCTCGGATTTTCCTAAATGGTCTGTGCAAATGACAGTCAGTCTAATAAAAGTCATCACCCGTTAGGTACACATCGAGTTTTATTGAAGAATTCCCCCAATGATAACAGTATAATCTCCAAAATGAATAAAAACTCAAAATGCACTGTTCCAAATTATTAGGCACAGTAGAATTTCGAAACATTTTATGTGTTTTAAAGAACTGAAAATGCTCATTTGTGTTATTTGCAGCATTAGGAGGTCACATTCACTGAACAAAAAGCTATTTAACTCAAAACATCCCAACAGGCCAAGTTACATGTTAACATAGGACTCCTTCTTTGATATCACCTTCACAATTCTTGCTTCCATTAAACTTGTGAGTTTTTGGAGAGTTTCTGCTTGTATTTCTTTGCATGAAGTCAGAATAGCCTCCCAGAGCTGCTGTTTTGATGTGAACTGCCTCCCACCCTCATAGATCTTTTGCTTGATGATACTCCAAAAGTTCTCTATAGTGTTGAGGTCAGGGGAAGATAGTGGCCACACCATGAGTTTATCTCCTTTTTATGCCCATGGCAGCCAATGACTCAAAGGTATTCTTTGCAGTATGAGATGGTGCATTTTCATGCATTAAGATGATTTTGCTCCTGAAGGCACATTTCTGCTTTTTATACCATGGAAGAAAGTTGTCAGTCAGAAACTCTATATATTTTGCAGAGGTCATTTTCACACCTTCAGGAACCTTAACCCCTTACCGACCTCCGCCGTACTATTACTGCAGAGGTCGGATCCCCTGCTTTTATGTGGGCTCCGGTGGTGAGCCCGCATCAAAGTTGGGACATGTCAGCTGTTTTGAACAGCTGACATGTGCCCGCAATAGCGGCGGGTGAAATCGTGATTCACCCGCCGCTATTAACTAGTTAAATGCCGCTGACAGCAGCATTTATCCAGCGCTTCCGGCCACGTGGGCGGAAATGCTCGCATCGCCGACCCCCGTCACATGATCGGGGGTCAGCAATGCATCGGCATAGTAACCAGAGGTCTCCTTGAGACCTCTATGGTTACTGATGCCGGCTTGCTGTGAGCGCCAACCTGTGGTCCGCGCTCATAGCAAGCCTGCAATTCAGCTACATAGGAGCGATCTGATGATCACTGATATGTAGCAGAGCCGATCAGGCTATGCCTGCTTCTATCCTCCCATGGAGGCTATTGAAGCATGGCAAAAGTAAAAAAAAAAAAAGTTTAAAAAAATATGAAAAAAATAAAAAGATATAAAAGTTTAAATTACCCCTTTCGCCCAATTCCAAATAAAATAAAAAAGAAAATTAAAACTACACATATTTGGTATCGCAGCGTTCAGAATCGCCCGATCTATCAATAAAAAAAAGCATTAACCTGATCGCTAAACAGTGTAGCGAGAAAAAAAATTTGAAACGCCAGAATTATGTTTTTTTGGTCGCTGCGACATTGCATTAAAATGCAATAACGGGCGATCAAAAGAACGTATCTGCACCAAAAGGGTATCATTAAAAATGTCAGCTCGGCACGCAAAAAATAAGCCCTCACCCAACCCGAGATCACGAAAAATGGAGACGCTAAGGGTATTGGAAATTTGCGCAATTTTTTTTTTTAGCAAAGTTTGGAATTTTTTTTTACCACTTCGAAAAAATGTAACCTAGACATGTTTGGTGTCTATGAACTCATAATAACCTGGAGAATCATATTGGCAGGTCAGTTTTAAGGCCCCGTCACACTTAGCGACGCTAAAGCGATCCCGACAATGATATGACCTGTCAGGGATCGTTGCTGCGTTGCTATGTGGTCGCTGGTGAGATGTCAAACAGTGAGATCTTCCCAACGACGCAGCAGCGAGGCGGCGACCTGTAGCGACCAGTACAACGATGTCGTTGGTCGTTGTGACCCTGTCACATGGCAACTATTATGACGATTCAGACCTCGATGAGGGACGTCCTGTGTGACGTTGTGCATTTGCGTTGCCTTTTCCGCGCCCATTCAGTTCCGATTGGTGGTCGCTACTGCGTTCTGATTGGTGGCGGCCTTGCCTTATGAGGCGACACATGTCGCCTTCTGTTGAAGGCATGACCGCCAATCAAAACGCAGTAGCGACCACCAATCGGAGTGGAGGGGTGCGGAAAAGGCAACGCAAATGCACGCCTATGTGTCGGTGACTGAGTCGTCAACGAGGTCGTTGGTAAGGTGTCAAACACAGCGATGTGTGCTACCCAGCGGGACCTCAACGATCAAAAAAGGTCCAGGCCATTCCGACACGACCAGTGATCTCACAGCAGGGGCCTGGTCGCTGCTACGTGTCAAACATAGCGAGATCGCTACTGAGGTCGCTGTTGCGTCACAAAACTTGTGACTCAGTAGCTATCTCGCTAGCGACCTCGCTTAGTGTGACGGGGGCTTTAGCATTTAGTCAACCTAGTAAAAAAGCCTAACAAAAAACAAGTGTGGGATTGCACTTTTTTTGCAATTTCACCGCACTTGGAATTTTTTCCCCGTTTTCTAGTACACGACATGCTAAAATCAATGATGTCGTTCAAAAGTGCAGCTTGTCCCGCAAAAAACAAGCCCTCACATGTCCATATTGACAGAAAAATAAAAAAGTTAGGGCTCTGGGAAGGAGGGGAGGGAAAAACGAGAACGCAAAAACGGAAAAGGGCAAGGTCTTGAAGGGGATAAAGGGCCCTACCAGCTGTTTACGCATGATTCTGGCCCAAAATAGGTCTCCACCTTATTGCTGACGTCACAGCCTTG